>NW_012108786.1:316568-319909 GCF_000951045.1 Mandrillus leucophaeus | reverse complement strand
AATTATTCACTTTAAATGGTGAATTTTATAGCATATGATTTCTTGGCCAATAAAATAAGAAAAAAAGAAAAATCACCTGTCTGTTTAAAATGCATATTTCTGGGCCCAACCTCAGATCTACTGAATCACAATTTTACTAAGAAGGCAACCGAAGACTTTTGTTTGTTTGTTTGTTTTGTAAAGTACCCTAGAAGGTTCTTAAGGACATTAAAGTGTGAGAGCCTGGTATAAAACATGCATTATCTTAGCAAACACACAAAATCTCTACCCGCTGGTCTTCAAATCAACTTTTGCACTAGGATAGCAAATAGTAGAACTACTTCTATTTCTTCTAAGCTCTTACATAGTGGGTTATTACCCGTCTGCTTCGTTCAGCCTGATAGCTTGCATTTCCACCCTAAAGCCCAACTGAATTTTTTCCTTCTTTTGATCTTTCAACATTTTTTTCTACATATAACATTGACTATGTATTTACTAGGGGCAGTTTCCCCTTTACATGTATTTTCTGCCCTTCAAATATTCTTTTCTTTGAAATATTAAGCCTAAAATCATGTATACATATTGAATCCCTGAGTCCATCTCTTTGTTCAATAGCCCATAGATAATAGCAAAAGTTCTGAAGGTATTAAAAGATTTTGTTTTATTGCTGATTTTCTGAGGCATGTAACTTCTCCTGGAAGTAATACCATATAGTCAAATGCTGGTAGAGAACATCTTTATTCAAATTTTATATTTGCACACTGATCTAATAAGGGTCTCTGAAAACAGAGAAGGTCTCTTTTCCCAATTGTGGGGTAGTGAACTTACTGGTTATTACAGATTAAGTTCTACAGAGGAATGATGCCATAGTAACTTTGGCACTAATTGTATTTAACTACAGTGAATGAGATCGAAAGATCTACGTATCAAAGAGGCTTGGGAATTGTTTTGATTGGAAAAGTATTAAAGACAATGTAATTTTAAGGCTAACTTCTGAAGTAGACTGAAATATATGTTACTAGGAAAGTCTTTGGTCTAAATTCCCAGACCCTCACTCCCATACATTATACCTAAAAAGACTTCAAATTT
Source organism: Mandrillus leucophaeus (assembly GCF_000951045.1). Lineage (NCBI taxonomy): Eukaryota > Metazoa > Chordata > Mammalia > Primates > Cercopithecidae > Mandrillus > Mandrillus leucophaeus. The sequence goes on along the minus strand of NW_012108786.1, from coordinate 318,841 downwards.
CCCCATTAGATATTTTTTTTTTTAGGGTCTTGAAGGCCAAAAACTCTTACAAAATTTCTTATTACTCTAAAATTCCCATGAGAAGTAGAAAATAATTTTTAATTACTTGAGAAGTAGCTGGTTGCTGGGATGGACAAAGGGAACCCAAAGAAGAAAGAGAAGTTAAAAATAAAAGGAGGGGTGAGTTCAGCAAAAGTTCTTTTTAATTACTACCTGAGTAAATCAAACAAGAAAAACTAGCTTATTTCAAAATCCGACCTTTTTAAAAACTCAACAATGGAAAACAAAAAAGCCACAGAACCAGAAAGAACTTTTTAGTTAAAAGAGAGGCATGTAAATAATAATAAATTTAATAATTAAATTTACATATAAATAATTGATTGCCTAAAGGAGAAACAAAACAGGCAAGCAGACAAAATAAGCAATAACAGACCAGCACAGTTACAGGCACGGGATCCCATTCTGTTTGTTTCTACACATATAAGAATATTATTTGAATTTTTAGCAATTAAAAAAAGTAAGTATGCTAAATTCATCTCCTCTACCTGCTTGTTCAATCATAGAGTATTTGATATGCAAATAAAAATACCAGCTTTATTGGAAAAACAAAAACCCATAAACTTCTTTCTGGTTTGTCAAGAAGTGCCTTAAAATAACTTTCTGTAACCACCTTTATGTATTGCTTTTTTGTGTCATTACCAAATGACTTGTGGCCACTAAGGAAGGGTCCTGGTCACACTTCCCTTCCTGCCTGAGGTCAGAGTTGGCCGCTCTAAATAGGGTCCACAGATGCTTACCAGCTGAGGCCACGCTGCCTGGACTGCCCTCAGTCTGAACACAGCAGGAATACGAGAGCCAGGCCATTTCTTTCTGACACAGGATTCTAACAGACAGTTTTTGCTAGAGACTGGCCAATACTGCCTCAGCTGTGCAACCATCTGGGGCTCTACCCACGCACTCTTTCTTTCCTTTCACCATTTCTGAATGGCAGAGTCCTCTTTAACCTTTTTTCTTTAGAAGTACTTCCCCAATAAATCTCTTGATTGTCCGATTCTGTCTTGACCTCTGCTTCTTAAGAGTACCTGAACTGACACATGGTGAAGATTCTTTTCCTTACCCAACTTTAATCAGGCTCTGAACTTCCTCCTAGGTCCATCTGTTTACTCTCTTGTAAAATCCAGTTTTAGCAAAAGAACCCTGCGAAGTCAGTTTAGCCAAAACTCCCCGTCCTCAATAGCTGATCGTTCTCAGTATCTCATTATCCTTGACACCTGACCATGTTCCTCCTGTACCAACCCACAGATGATGTCTGATCACCTCAGCCTGTTTTCAGCAAGAATTCTGATTAGGTGGATTTAGCTAGAAATCCCTGTACCCTTGGATTGTTTCTTTGTAGTAATTTTCTATCTACTGACCCAACCCTGCTTTTTGGCTATAAATTCCCACTTGTCCTTCCTACACTTGGAGTTGAGCCCATTCTCTTTCCCTCGCTGCAAAATTCCATTGCAGTGGTCCCTGTATCTATTGCAATGGTCCTGAATAAAGGCTTCCTTACTATGCTTTTAACACGTATCTTTGAATTTTTTTAACACTGATTACTCACGAAAAATGAAGGATACATTTAAGGATTTTTCTTTTTGTTAAAGCACTGTAAAATCAACTTCATAGGATAAACTGTAGACATATTTATGCTTCCCAAGTAATCACTTTACACCTATCACATATTTGCACCAGATACATAAGGCATTACTATTTTAAAAATTTGGCCAGTAATTTCTCTACTTAAGAGCATTTTAGATATAGAAGATATTTGCTAAAAAATTCACATACAAAATAATATTTAATTTACATATCTTTAGTGTTATCGGTATTATTTTCACAGTCAGATCATGATGTTCTTTTAGGCTAATAATTTTAAAAGAGCAAAATCAGTATCAAGAGAAAAGGAAGCAGAGAATGTCAATGGTAAATGGCCACAGGGTTAAGCCAATTCTTGAAAGTCAAAGAGTTTTTGTAATTTTATGATATTTTTCTTTGAAAACTTATTACAATCATTTCTTAAATCTGAATATTTCCAATGCAAGCCAGTTGTAAGAGCCAGAAAAAGGCAAAGGCATGTAGAATATCACAATAATTGTAATGATAATTAGTTTAAAACATAGCTCTAATCAAATTTTACTTGTGGGAGCTATAAAAAAAAGTCTTGGGAACCTTGGGCTACATGATAAATACTTTCCAATCTCCAAGCAGAAAAACAGTTTCTGATGAGGTTA
>NW_012108786.1:314029-316208 GCF_000951045.1 Mandrillus leucophaeus | reverse complement strand
GAACCAAAAATAAAAGTTAAAATATATTTTAAATTGAGGAACATTGCATAAAATAGCAAATATTGATTTGAATATTTTCAAGAACAAGTAGTTGTTTTTGTACAATCAAGTCCTGCTTAAAAAGTTAATTGAGAAAGAGTTTCTAGATTACTCACTACAATTAGGGGAGGACAAACTCCTCTAGAAAAAAAATGGAAAAAACAATCACATATAATAATAATGGACTAGAGTGAAAATATTAAAAATGCAAAGAAAAATAGAAAACAAACGGTTAACTAAAACGTTTGGAAGCAGTAAATAAACGTAATTTCAAATTATATAATATTAGCCAAGCCAAATTAATCATTAATAATTTACAGAAATCGCTGAGGTTCTAAGTTGTGATTTTCCCATCTCACTCTAAAATTTAATGAATTGTTAGTCATTTGGTTAGAAAAAGTTGGCTTTTGCCATTGATACTAAATTAGCATTTCAAAGAGAGGCATATTACACAAAAGTGAGATAGGGTAACCAAGTACTTTAGTATTAATGAAGGATATTCAGCACTATGTAAATATAGATGATAACTAATTTTCAGTTTATATTTTAAAGGGTGATAAATAGTTTATTTCCTACCCCCTCCAACCCCAGCAGTATTGTTGGACCACTGATGGAACAAAGGTCAAAAGGAAAAGATTACAATTAGGTGGCATTTTCAAGCTTGAAGTATATGCATGAGGAGGTTTTTTGTGAATCAATATTTTTAAAGGCTATTTTTATTATAACGGCTTCCTAGTTTTAAGTCAGGGTTCTCTACTTGCTTATTTCTAAATGGCAAGGTCCCCAAATTAGAGACTGTTTGGAATTTTAATTTACCATAGCGGGTTTTAAATCAGTAGATTCTTGACCCTAGATGCAGCAGAAAGAGCATTCGGCCAAGACTTGATCTGAGGAATTTAGGAATTGACTGAGAACCCATCAAAAGAAACTAGAAGAGACAGGATGCTGGGAATTTTGTTTGGGAGGGAGCTGTCCATGGTTCCGTTAATTTTGGTGGAACTATGACCACGTAGACAACAAATTCCTTTGTTTTAGGATGCATAGGTCAAAAGTCATTTCCAGGGAAACACAGTGAAATGGACCTCATATTGTGGAAGGGTAAGGGAGAAAGTGTAAAACAGTGGAAAGGGGAGGCATGAGCCTTTTCGTCAGGAAGACTGGTGTCATCCTTGACCCTTTGGCTTTCACACCCCATATCCCACCTGTCTGCAAGTCCTGCTGGCTCGACCTCCAAATGTGTATGTAGAATTGATCATTACCCACTGGCTCCACTGCTACAATCTAGTCGATCTTCTTTCATCTGGGTTATTGCAACAGTTTCTACTGTTCTCTCTCATGGAACGACAGCCTTTTATCAAAACAGCAGCCTGAGAGATTATTTTAAAATAAACTAGATTCACTCGGTCCAACCTTCTCAGTCATTGTTAAAGACCCTTCACAGTCCAACCTCACTGTTTTTCAGTCACACTGACTCCCTTTGCTAGTCACTCCCTGCACACACCAGCTGGATATCGGGTTACACTGGCTTCTCCCTCTACCAGGAGCGTTCTTCTCTCCCATCTTCTCATGGTGTGTGTGTTCTCATTCCTCTGAGGCGTTTGCTCAAATACTATCTTCTTAATCAAAGGTTTCTCTGGCCATTTAAAGATAATCCTCAACCCCCCCCCAACCAAGAACTTCCTATCCCCTCCCTGATTATTTTTTCCCCAAATACACTCATTTAACCAATGTTATTCATTTACTATCCCACCTAGAATGTAGTCTTCCAAGAGCAAGCATTTTTCCCCTGATTTGTTCATTACCTCAGCATGAACAATAATGCCAGGTTTTCAGAAAAGATTTAATTAATCCAAGCTCTACTACTTGTTAGTTGCTCCATAATCTCTTTGGATATAAATGAATGAAGGTAGGTCTTAGTTCTATAACAGACAGTATGAATGAAAACATCAAAGGATATTCAAAAAGATTTGCAAGAGCAGGCTAGAAAAAGGATAAAAAGATTTACTATTATTTCAGCCAGTGAAGAGAAAATCAAACAATCTAATTACAGTTTGAGTTTAAGGACTTATATTTTGAAGGAAATAACCATATCATTTCCTTTTTTCTTTTCTTTCTTTCTTTCTTTTTTTTTTTTTTTTTT
>NW_012108786.1:313208-313979 GCF_000951045.1 Mandrillus leucophaeus | reverse complement strand
AATGTTTTTAAAGAATTAAGAAGTATGGTAAAGAATTCTGACATTATTGATGCAATAAGAAGCCTTTTAATATTAAACTTATTGGACACATTGTGGTTTATCCATTCACCAATGACAAAAAACAAGAAACCTCAATAACTTTGGTTATATGAATACATTATTAGTAACTCTAACAAATGTACATTTAAACACAAGTGCTATGTTAGAGGTTTACTTTTATCCACTTATATTTTTAAAAATAATCCTGACAAATTTCATCTCCCTTTATCTAGTTTGTTTCCTACCACATGAAACTCTATGTAAAATTAGAAAAAAATTAAAAACACACTTTTCTAAAGGTAAACATTTTCTGTTTTGAAAATTTTTGATATATATATATTTAATTTTACTTTAAGCTCTGGTATATATGTGCAGAACGTGAAGGTTTGTTACATAGGTATACATGTGCCATGCTGGTTTGCTGCACCAATCAACCCGCCATCTAGGTTTTAAGACCCGCATGCATTAGGCATTTGTCCTATTACTCTCCCTCCCCTTGTCCCCCAACCTCCCGATAGGCCCCAGTATGTGATGTTCCCCTCCCTGTGTCCATGTGTTCTCATTGTTCAACTCCCACTTATGAGTGAGAACATGCGGTGTTGGTTTTCTGTTTCTGTGTTAGTTTGCTGAGAACGATGGTTTCCAGCTTCATCTGTGTCTCCGCAAAGGACATGAACTCATTCTTTTTTATGGCTGCATAGTATAATAGTGAGAGACTTTTTTTTTTTTTTT
>NW_012108786.1:311297-313158 GCF_000951045.1 Mandrillus leucophaeus | reverse complement strand
TTTTTTTGTGGATGAGGGGGCGGCGTTGCAGAGTTTTGCTCTGTCACCCAGGCTGGAGTGCAGTGGTGTGACCCCGGCTCACTGCAACCTCTGCCTCCCGGGTTCAAGCAATTCTCATGCCTCAGCCTCCCAAGTAACTGGGATTACAGGCACGCGCCACCATGACTGGCTAATTTTTGTATTTTTTTTTAGTAGAGATGGGGTTTCATCATGTTGGTGAGGCTGGGGCCTGACCTCAGGTGGTCTGCCCACCTCTGCCTCCCAAAGTGCTGAGATTACAGGCTTGAGCCACCGTGCCTGGCCTGAAGCCATTGCTTATGAGAAGATTTTAGACCTAAGACAGCCGACTTGTCCAGCATTTATATGTTAAATGTGAGGACATTTCTTACTGCCAGTAAGGGATTTAATGTATATTGATGGGGTGTCACTGGTGTTCTCTTGAACTTTTCATGTTGCTTTAGCATAAACAACTCTCTGGGAACACTTCATAATATTTCTATGGTTTGAAGCTTACGCTTCACTGTTTAGTAGATGCCCATTGTACAAAATTCCAAGATAAGTACAGTATGACAACAAGATGGCTTAATTTATTCTTAAATGCATGTTATTTTGGAAAGGGCACTACATTCTAAGGAAAAATGAGAGCAACTTTAAGATTTTTTTTCTTCTTTTAATTGCACTCTGTGTGTGTGTGGTTGTTTTATTTCCAGTATTATTACTATCTACAAGTAAAGTCTTTAATAATTTCATTTGTTTGGTAGTGGTAGGTTTCCATGGCACTACATATCAAGGTCAAGTTACAAATTCCTTTGTTCCTGAAAATGTTTGGGTCAAACAAAGCAATGAAGGCAGATTCTTTCCCTTTGTCCCTAAGTACAATCTTGCTCTGAGGATTGCGGACCCCAAGTCTTAGCTGGGTGTTCTCTTCTCTCTACATTACATGTGTAAGGACCCAAATGGAAGGATACAACATTTGGTTAGTTCCACATAGAATGTACTTTCATACCAATGATACATTTTCTTATCATTTACTTTTTTGTTTTACACAAAGCTTTCTAATATTTATCAGAGATAAGTTCTCACTCTCTCTCATGCATATGGACAAGAAATTCCCTTGGACATTTTTTAAATTGATTCCTTGTAATTCTATACCTGGTCCTACTCAGAGGTTACAAAATCACATTCAGAAATTTGACCATCAAATTCATATGACCAGTAAATTTGTATCTACTATGCACAATACTTTAAATGTTGTTGTTGTGCTGTTTGTTTGAATGCCTCTACCTTTTAGTTATTCACATTTCCCAAACTGTATGTTTGACTTTTAACTTCATAAGAGCCATCTTTGAGAATGGATAATACAAAATCAGAAGTATGAATCTCCTTCAGGAAGTATGCTAATTTTTAATTAGAGGTGGTTGCAAAATAAATCATTTATACCTTACTATGGGCTAAATTGTATCCTCCAAAGAGATACATTGAAGTCCTAACTGTGAAACCTATGAAAGTGGCCTCATGGGAAATAGGGTTCTTGCAGATACAATCAGGTTAAGATGAGGTGAGAATGATTAGATCGATCCCTAATCCCATGAATGATGTCCTTATCAGAAGAAGGAAATGTGGATGCAGAAATACAACAGGGAGAAGACCATGTGAAGATGGAGGCAGAGACTGGAGGGAGGTATCTAGAAGCCAGGGAATAATGAGTATTACTGGTAACTACCAGAAGCCAGAGGAGTGGAAGGATCCTCCCCTGGGGCCTTCAGAGACCTTAAAATCCTGCTGAACCTCCATTTTAGCCTTCTAGCCTCTAGAACGTTGAGAGAATAGAACTATGTTGTTTTAAGCCACCGTGTTTATG
>NW_012108786.1:309015-310198 GCF_000951045.1 Mandrillus leucophaeus | reverse complement strand
GCAATAAGAAGCCTTTTAATATTAAACTTATTGGACACATTGTGTTTATCCATTCACCAATGACAAAAAAGAAGAAACCTCAATAACTTTGGTTATATGAATACATTATTAGCAACTCTAACAAATGTACATTTAAACACAAGTGCTATGTTAGAGGTTTACTTTTATCCACTTATATTTTTAAAAAATAATCCTGACAAATTTCATCTCCCTTTATCTAGTTTCTTTCCTACCACATGAAACTCTATGTAAAATTACAAAAAAAATTAAAAACACACTTTGCTAAAGGTAAACATTTTCTGTTTTGAAAATTTTTTTTTTTATATATATATAATTTTACTTTAAGCTCTGGTATATATGTGCAGAACGTGAAGGCTTGTTACATAGGCATACATGTGCCATGCTGGTTTGCTGCACCCATCAACCCGCCATCTAGGTTTTAAGCCCCGCATGCATTAGGCATTTGTCCTATTGCTCTCCCTCCCCTTGCCCCCCAACCTCCCGATAGGCCCTAGTGTGTGATGTTCCCCTCCCTGTGTCCATGTGTTATCACTGTTCAACTCCCACTTACGAGTGAGAACATGCGGTGTTGGTTTTCTGTTTCTGTGTTAGTTTGCTGAGAACGATGGTTTCCAGCTTCGTCCGTGTCCCCGCAAAGGACATGAACTCATTCTTTTTTATGGCTGCATAGTATAATAGTGAGAGACTTTTTTTTTTTTTTTAAAGACAGAGTGTTGCACTGTTATCCAGGCTGGAGTGCAGTGGCGCAGTCTTGGATCACTGCACTCCAAGGCTCAGGAAACCCTCCTGCCTCAGCCTCCCAAGTAGCTGGGACTTCAGGTGTGCGTACCCATGCCCAGCTAACTTTTGTAATTTTTGCAAAGATGGGGTTTCACCGGGTTGCTCAGGCTGGTCGGGAACTCCTGAGCTCAAGTGATCCACATACCTCAGCTTCCCAGAGTGCTGGGATTACAGGTGTGAGCCACGACACCCAGCCAACTTTACATTTTTATATGGAAATATATTCAAGTAGTTTTCACTTATTATTTTGAGTACTATAAAATTGCTTGTCATGTTGGTTTTATACCTACAAATGGCTACTGCAGAAAATTTTAACAAAAAAAGAACATTAAAATTATTATTCATTCTTTGAATCAGAGATAGATATTGCTAAAATTCTGTT
>NW_012108786.1:291938-308965 GCF_000951045.1 Mandrillus leucophaeus | reverse complement strand
TGGAAAGGGCACTACATTCTAAGGAAAAATGAGAGCAACTTTAAGATTTTTTTTCTTCTTTTAATTGCACTCTGTGTGTGTGTGGTTGTTTTATTTCCAGTATTATTACTATCTACAAGTAAAGTCTTTAATAATTTCATTTGTTTGGTAGTGGTAGGTTTCCATGGCACTACATATCAAGGTCAAGTTACAAATTCCTTTGTTCCTGAAAATGTTTGGGTCAAACAAAGCAATGAAGGCAGATTCTTTCCCTTTGTCCCTAAGTACAATCTTGCTCTGAGGATTGCGGACCCCAAGTCTTAGCTGGGTGTTCTCTTCTCTCTACATTACATGTGTAAGGACCCAAATGGAAGGATACAACATTTGGTTAGTTCCACATAGAATGTACTTTCATACCAATGATACATTTTCTTATCATTTACTTTTTTGTTTTACACAAAGCTTTCTAATATTTATCAGAGATAAGTTCTCACTCTCTCTCATGCATATGGACAAGAAATTCCCTTGGACATTTTTTAAATTGATTCCTTGTAATTCTATACCTGGTCCTACTCAGAGGTTACAAAATCACATTCAGAAATTTGACCATCAAATTCATATGACCAGTAAATTTGTATCTACTATGCACAATACTTTAAATGTTGTTGTTGTGCTGTTTGTTTGAATGCCTCTACCTTTTAGTTATTCACATTTCCCAAACTGTATGTTTGACTTTTAACTTCATAAGAGCCATCTTTGAGAATGGATAATACAAAATCAGAAGTATGAATCTCCTTCAGGAAGTATGCTAATTTTTAATTAGAGGTGGTTGCAAAATAAATCATTTATACCTTACTATGGGCTAAATTGTATCCTCCAAAGAGATACATTGAAGTCCTAACCGTGAAACCTATGAAAGTGGCCTCATGGGAAATAGGGTTCTTGCAGATACAATCAGGTTAAGATGAGGTGAGAATGATTAGATCGATCCCTAATCCCATGAATGATGTCCTTATCAGAAGAAGGAAATGTGGATGCAGAAATACAACAGGGAGAAGACCATGTGAAGATGGAGGCAGAGACTGGAGGGAGGTATCTAGAAGCCAGGGAATAATGAGTATTACTGGTAACTACCAGAAGCCAGAGGAGTGGAAGGATCCTCCCCTGGGGCCTTCAGAGACCTTAAAATCCTGCTGAACCTCCATTTTAGCCTTCTAGCCTCTAGAACGTTGAGAGAATAGAACTATGTTGTTTTAAGCCACCGTGTTTATGATACTTTGATACAGCATCCCTAGAAAATCAATACATACCTCCAAAAGGTCTGTTTAGGATTCACTTTTCACACTCCTGAAATGACACATTGTCTAACTTGTATCATTTAATAAAACTTGTCTCACTCCAATTTTTTTTGGAGGGGAGAACTATGAGAAAGGGCTAGAAAACAAACTTCTAAACAATAGATTTCCTGTTGGTACAAAAGCAAGGCAGCGGATACTTCACAGGGCCAACAAGCGGATCCTGAATGGGATGCTGCAAGTTCCGTACTCTGTGATGGATGAGCCAAACCAAGGATTTCTGGGAAACCATCTGGGAGGCGTTTCGCAGAGTGTATTCCATCACTAAGAAACTTTCAGGCAGCCAAGCGCTTGAAGGAGTGTTGGTATTTTCCTATAATAAATAGCTAAGGAGCCTGAAAACCACATCCCCTAATTATTTTACAACATAACTACTTGATAAAAATCTATGTTTACATACCTATCTAGTTAGCTCGTTTTTGCCATGACTTTCAATGGCAAAAACCCCAATTACTTTTGCACAACCTAATATTTAAAATCCATGGTCTACTTCAATGAGGATTGAAAGGCCATTGTTATAGACTATGTGTTTGTGTCCCTCAAAATTCACATATTGAAACCCTAAGCCCCTGTGGGATGGTATTAGGAAGTGGGGCCTTTGGGGGTTAATTAGGTCATGAGTGTGGAACCCCTATGATGGGATTGGTGCGCTCATAAGAAGAGACTTAAGAGTGTGTGCTCTCTTTCTCTGTCTCTCTTTTTCTCCAATGAGAACATACAATAAGAAAATGGTTGTCTGAAGCTTCTCATAATGTGTCCTCAGTAGACATGGAATCTGTGTGTATCTTGATACCTTGGTCTTGGACTTCTCAACCTCAAGAACCATGAAAAACATATTTCTGGTGTTTAGACCACTCAACCTATAGTATTCTGTTATAGTAGCCAAAACTGACCAAGACAGTTATATACTGGTGAGCTGGAAAGACGTGCCCTCTTATTAAACTTTATTAACACAAATCCTATCAAACTCAGGCCAGCTCCACTGCCCTCTTTTTATCTTGCCTTCACCACTTGCTTTGGTACCTTCCTAAAACCTGCCTCCTTCCCCACCGAGTTCTTTAGAACTCCCCTTCCAATAAGACTGGCTCTAGAAGCTTCTTATCTCTCCTCTTCAGCCTACAGCTCCTTTCTCTTTTAATGAAAACAAGAGAGATAATAAAAATGTCCAAAACAAAGAAAATTTAGAAATTTAAAAATCGTACTGCTCTCTCGTAACCATGGGTATCGGCCTGTATCAGAAAGCTTATTACCACGTCAACAGTCAATAGGTAAATGTAATTATTGTGTTTAACATTCTTTGGATTATTAACATCAATGGAGTGTTATCTAAAAAAATTCTAGTTGGAGGAAAATAAAACACGTTAAAGCAACTAAAACATACTTTGCTGAAGAAACATCCCAAATAACGGATCTCTTTCTTTGCTTATTCCCAAGAAAAAAAAAAAAAAAGCAAAAGAATTCTTGGTGATTGAACATCATCTGATCACGGACGTTACAAAGGAGAACTAAGAACTTTGCTGGGATTAGCAGGGAGCAAGCACAGAGATGAAATGGCACACTGGTGTGAAACGACCCAGCTTGGGTTGCAAAGAAAGCTACGCAACCGGGACTTAACTTCAAAAGAAACAAAATGCGGACATGTTTAAGGGTTTACAAACAAAACAGAGTGTAGGACGGCAGGTAAGCCTTTTCTTGTGGCTTTCAGTGAGCAGGAAAAGTACTTTTCTTCAGTGACTGTGAGGAAGAAACACTTTCAGTGGTGTCAAAGTTGGTGAGAGGCCATTACATAGATAATGGTCTGAAGTCTCCAATGTTCCTTGAGAGGCTGTGTCTCTCACAGAGTTAAAAGAAAGATTCAAGATGCACTGGAAAGTCAGACAGCATTTAGCATTCCCTAGGGTCAGACCCCAGGTTTAAGTTTATGCCACACAGTGTTCAGAAAACATATTCTATTGCCATTTAATAGATGAAGAAAGTAAGATACAGTATTAAGGGATCCACTAATTAAGTGATAAAGCCAGATCCAAAATCAGGTATGCAGGATTCCAAAGCTTGTATTTTAGATCAAAGTCAATTCTCCTTTCCACTATACTAGTATATCTTAAGATGTGTTTATTATAATATTTGAATCCTACTTTAAAATTTCTAGCACAGACGGTATAGGGTTGTGGGCATTTGTGTTTTAGTTAAAGTTGCGATCCAGAGGCAGTTCCTCTTCTGATCAGGAGTCCACAAATAAGAGGCATCAAGAGTTTTAGTGCAGAAACAGTACACCCACCCCAGAGGGGGTGACTCTTAGTTTTTTGCTATTTATTCCTCATATCAACCTAATTCACTGAATCAACAAGTCCTCTGATGAACTTAATACCAAACTGGGTTTTCTTTGGTGAAATTAGCGGTCTGTTAGATAGCATAAATGTAAATGTTAATGAAATGTTAGAAAGGAGATATCAATAGTGAACTTAAAGGCACTAAAGATATGTGGTTTGGCACAACACCTTTGAGAGACACACCCAGCCTTGTGTTAAGATGGTGAAAGACTCTGGTGAGGCCTGTAACCTGAGTTCTCAGAAATGCTTCTGGAGTTAGGATCACTTAGTGATCCTGTGCCAGCGATTATTTGCTGAGGAGGCTTTCTGTCGCCTAGCACTAGCTCTAGGTGTAGCTGAATCCCACCATTCATCGTCATTGCTTCAGGAAAACATTTTATTCAAGGAGAGCTGGGACCTCACTGAGCTTGCAGAAGAACATTTGTTAACAGTGTTGTGCTTCCTTGGTAATACTTGTTCATTTAATAAATGTGTTTATGTGCATCATAACTTGTCCTGTGACTTCCGTTCCTTTGCCCCCTGGGGGCAAAGCTATAGGAGAGTAGCTAATTCTCATGTATCCCAACCTTTTCAGTGACTGACGATGTTTTACAAAAAGAATCTAAAAGGTGTGTGTGCAAATTGGCTAAGGTCAATCTATAATTCTGTTTCTCAGACTGTGTTTATCAGAATCACTTGAAGTTTTGAATTCTTCAATTTGTCATCCTCCTGAATTTCAAAGTTCCAGAGGTGGGGCCTGAGCGTTAGAATGGCAACGAGTTCTTCTCATGATTCTTACACACTCAGGATTCAGCTAATGACAATATAACAAAACAAGCTTCATGATCATTAGCTGACAATATGCCCTAAAGGCAGACCACAGACCCAAGAGAAAGTCGATATTCTCCTGACTGCTGGACTCGAAAAGGAAAATCTGTAAACTGATAGTGAATAGCACACCATCAAGACCTCATATCCTATAAACTTTATGCCATGAATGTGTGGTGACAGCTATTTGCTCGCCCCTCTAGATTGAAATTGATAAAAACTGGCCTTGGGCATTCAGGGAGCTCATGTATGGCCAAAAATATTCCAGTCAAGGGATCAGTAGAGATTATCAGTAGCTTTCCCACTGACAACTGGGATCTATTTACTATCAGAGCAATGAAAACTGTTGGCCATAAGCCAATCTTACTGAATTTTTTGTTTGGAGGGTAATCGGTTTGGCTGTTGTTTTTTTTTTTCACGTCAATATGTCCAGTTCATTCACTCATAAGAAAGCTTGTTTGACTTTCATTTACTCATCAAATATTTATTGAGAGTCTTCTTAAAATCACGTAGTCTTAACTTCCAACAAATATTATGGAAGATTAAAGAAGGAGAGCCCTAGTTCATGATTTTTGTCTCTAAGTTGTCACTAATTAGATGGGGAGAAATGCCGTGGTATAGGACTCCAAAAACTTAAATCCAGGTGCTAGCTGCAAATTCAGTGGCAAGTCAGTAAATCTCCTGGGGTCTTCTCTGTTTCCTCTCTAGGCAATTCATAATAAAGTGATGTCTTGCCTATTTTATATAATTTACTAATTCTTTCACAAATATTTATTGTTCATCTACAACATTCCAGGATTTTTTCTAGGACCTTGAGGAATATAGCAGGGTACAAGATAAACAAAGTGGCTGCTCTCATGTCACCTTACTCTAAGAACTAGAACACACACACACACACACACACACACACACACACACACACAATGATATATAACTATTAATATAAACAAATAATAGATATGTAAATATAAACATTCTCAGAGGCAAATATGTAACATATAGATTTTAAAGCTTAAATAAAAGCCTTTTTTAAGAATGTGATTTATTTTTTACATCTCACATTGCATGATTTAGGACAGGAAAGACAATAATCTAATAAAAGATGTATTGATCTAAACAATGTGCCTAGCACTTTAATAAAATATGTCCTCATAATTTATTAGTTATGAAAAAAATCATTTTCTGACAGGACACATTTTTCCAGTTAGAAAATATGACAGGTCTTTGCTACAACACTTTTTAACACATAGTAGAATTTCTCATAAGATAATATTCTTTTTACTAATCTTTTCATTACTTAAGAACCAAGATGTTTGTGACCACATGTCTTCTCCTATAAGGTAGACTGTGGTGGGCACCTTTAAAATGGTACCCAGAAATCAATGGCTCTTTGTAGTCATGCCGTTGTGAAATCGCCTTCCTTTAACTGTGGATGGGATTTAGCAACTCACTTCTCACAAGCTGAAAATAATAGTAGTGATGGGATATCACTGTTAAATTGGATTATTTATTAAAAAAAAAAAAACTACTTATGGTTTTTATCTGGAGAACTTCCTGACTTACTGGCTTTCCCCTCCCCTCCTCTCTTTCTTTTGTTTTCCCTCTCTCTTTCTCTGCCCAGTCACCCCCAGGAGAGGCTACTTGAAGAAGGAAGGTGTTACAGAATCCAAGGCCACAGAGAACTGGGGCATCCTAGCCAGCACTATCAGCCACGTACGTGAGACCTGTTGGAAGCAGACAAGTCTTCAAATGATGCAGCCACAGCCAACAGTTTGAAGTCAACATCATGAAAGACTCGCTCAGCTAAATTACTCCTGAATTCCTGATCCAGAGAAACTGTGAGATAATAAATGTTTGTTTGAAGACACTAAGGTTTGGATAATTAGTTACATAGCAATAGGTCACCAGCAAATAATCCAAGGACCTGACTTTTGAGGATTATGAGGATGAATTTAAAATCTCCTTTGTTATACTTCAATTATTTAAATTGGGCCAAAAGAATATAGTGACATCACCTTAATATCTTCATCAGAAACAAACAAATTTTTTTTTCTTTTTTTTTTTTTTTTTTTTTTTTGCTCAATGGATTTAGAGTTTGTTTGTTCTATCCTGAAATCTACTGAGTCAGTTGAGTCAAATATAAATACTTCATAATCAAACTTCATTTTGAAACCTCATTTTTTTTTGTAATGGATTAGTAACCAAAAAGCAATGGCATTCTTACCTCCGAAAAAGTACTTCTCGCCAGTTTTAACCTGAAGAGGACTATTAGTTCGAACTGCTGATGCTTCATCTCCATCGATGGTGAGAATAGCAAAATTCTCCTTGGCTAGGAAGCGAACCTCGTGCCACTGTCCATCATTCAACCCAGAACCTGGTAAGTACAAGATAAAAGTTGTTTCTTTTCTTAAAATTACCTAGTTGAACACAATTTCTAATATCAACAAATCAGGATTGTACAAATAAAAGTATTTTTCTCTAGGAAAATACAGTGTTGCTTACAATTCAAACTGATGTCTCATGTCTCTTTAACATTATAAGTGGTTTTATACTCCACCTAACTGAATAAGGCATAATATAACCCAACCAAGTAGACAAGCAGTATTAATACCACTGGGTACTTAGGGAAAGAAATGGGTTGAAAAAAAGTCATTTGGACGACCTTGTCCTCCCAAAGTGCTAGGATTACAGGCGTGAGCCACCGCACCCAGCCGCTGAACACATTTTATGATTATGTGCTATTTTAACTTAGTGAATTATGAATTATTTTAACTTAGTAATTAATTTTCTGGTTAACTTTGCTAGATCTCATTCTCAGACAAGAAAATGAATGTATGGCTTTTACCTAATGTCTGTCTGTGTTTTTAAAATATTTATTTTTCTGTATAGTTTGTTCTCTCTCAATAAACACATTTGGTGAGTATAGTTTATAGAAATTAAGTACTATATAATAATGTGTATGTGCAGCTATAAGTACTAACTGACCACCAATAGTCATGGAAAATAATAATAGGATTATCCGATCATTTACAAATGAGTTATCTTTATAATAGAGTACATGATATTTAAATAAAACAGCAAAATAAACCAAGAATGCATATCCCCAGCAATGGCACTTCATTGTTGCCTGATACAACAATCTTTGGAAACAAAAATTCTATTGAATTATCCATTAGGTGGACAGTAGCTTAAATCTTTAGTTTGTGTTCATTTTATGAAGAATAATCAGACAATTAAAAAGCAAAAAGGGGAGAGTGTCCAGGAAACATAAGCTTCTGGAGAGAGTTTAACACTTAGTAGCAGAGAAAACCAAGAGGGCCAGAATGGACTCTGTGAAGGCCTGTGCTATGACAAGGTGGTGGTTGGGGGGTATTTTGTGCTATTCTTCTTCAGATGGCACAATGTAGAATCCATAGGTAGAAGTTACATGAGGGCGTGCTTCAGTTTCACAAAAGAAAGAGAACTCTAGCAAATAAAGGTATCCAAAAATAGAATGAGAGCAAATCAATGACGCACAGATCAGGGTTCCAAGCTCCTGATAATTTATACCAGGAATCTGAAAAACCAGTTTGTGGCTGAAATCTGGCTTGCTGCCACCTGTTTTTCTATAACCTGTGAGCTAAGAATAGTTTTTACTTTTCTAAATGGTTGAAAAGAAATAAAAAGAAGAATAATGTTTAGTGACATGTGAAAGTTATATACAATTCAAATGTTAGTGTCCATATAAATGTTATTGGAATGTAGCCAAGTACATTTATTTACATACCATGTGCCCTACAGCAAGAGTCAGCTGCACTGGAAACTATACAGTTCATAAAGCCTAGGCTATTTACTACATGCGCTCCTTTATAGGAAAATCATACATTACTAGTTGATTTATACTAAGAAATAGAAAAACTGTTTTAAAGAACAACGTAAGGGCTGTTGGAGCTTAGAAGATAGTCCCATGTTTGTAGTAGTTACTCATATCACAGTAAGTATTATCACACATAATCACTCAAGTGTGTGTTTTTTTTTTTTTTTTAGGATTTTCAAATTTTAATTTAGTAATGCTTACTGAGCACTTTTTGTTTTGTTTTGTTTTGTTTTGAGATGGAATTCCACTCTTGTTTCCTAGACTGGAGTGCAATTGTGGGATCTCGACTCACTGCAACCCCTGGCTCCTGGGTTCAAGTGATTCTCCTGCCTCAGCCTCCCAAGGAGCTGGGATTACACCTGGCTAGTTATGTATTTTTAGTAGAGACATGGTTTCACCGTGTTAGTCAGGCTGGTCCTGAACTCCTGACCTTTAGTTCCACCGGCCTCGGCCTCCCAAAGTGCAGGGATTACAGGCATGAGCCACCATGCCCCGCTACTGAGCACATTTTGTTTCAATCAAGAATATAAAATCTCTGCTTTAAGTAATTAATGCAAAAGACTTTCCAAATTATAAAATTTAGCATGCAAGTGAATATAATAGCATAAATAGTATAATAGTATGCATAATATAAATGATGTAATAAGGCAAACAGCTACATGAGCCCACTATCATCTTTGGTCTACCATATGATCCAGCAATCCGACTACTGATTGGTAGTAGGATCAATAGGAAGGAAGGAAATAAGTACACCGAAGAGACATCTGTACTCCTGTTTGTTGCAGCACTGTTAACGACAGCTAAGATTCCGAAGCAACCTAAGTGTCCGTCAACAGATGAATACAGAGTATTTCAATAGCCCCCAATGGTTCCTCTGATTTCACTCTTTGCACTAACAGTCTAATCACTCCACAAAGTGGTATTACCTTTATAAATGTATAATTGGGATCACACTACTCCCTACAACAACTTTCTGTTCTTTTTGAACTCACGAAAAGTACTGACTAAAGTCCTTTTGGTGAACTAGGAGGTGTCATGTGAACCATCTGGAATGCCTTGTGTGAATTATCTTCATGGTTTTGCTCCTTCACATCAGGTCTCTGTGCAAATGTCATCTTAACAGAGAGGTGGTCTTTCCTAGCTATTCTATATCACATATCATTTTCCCCTCTCTTCCAACGTCTCTTCTTTTCTGAGCTTTATTTTTCCTTATAGTTTCTCTCATTACCAAATTTATTATATGTTCATTTATTAGCATACTTATGAATTTTATGTTTTCTATCACTTGATTATAAGCTCTCTTTTGTCTGTTTTATTCTCTACTAAAAACCCTACAGCTAAAACCATGTCTGGTACATAGTAGGTGTGAATGAATAACTGAATGAATCTGAGGGAGTGATCACGACCAGGAATCTGGCACTCTGGGTTTCTAGATGGCCAAGTAAATGATGAAACATAAAAAGCAATAAAAATCAAGCTAGAGTTGCTGACTATGGTTCTCAGCTCTAACTGCTAATGTGCAATATGACTAACTCTAAGGGTAAGGATTAAGTTCAGTAGATAAATTTTTTTTTGTTAAGTTTCATTTAATGTCAGTAGGTCTTCCTGGAAATCTCCATTATCCTAAGCCCATTTGTAATTGACCTTGCTCTGTTATAAAGTAATTAAATTAAGTATATCTCTTCATCCCACCGTGGCTGTCACCTGCAGAAAACTCCCATACATTTCAATGGCTTCCAATGATGTAAAAAGAGGAATAGGCCAGACACTAGGTGTGCAAGGGACGGTATTACGACAGCCTCTCAGAGGGACACCAGTGGGCTCAAACTCAGTTGCCCATAGTAGCAATCTCGTTATTAAAGATCTTTTTTGTGGCTTTCCACCCCGACTTGTCTCACCTCCCCTCTCCCCCCGACTCCCCAATTGCATTTATTGGACCAATGTCAAATAAACCATATGCACCCATATTCATGTATCAGGGTCTACTTTTTGTACTTATAGGTTACTTTATAAGATAGTTCCTCACTGCAAAAAGAAAAAGGCAAGATTTAAGTCCAAGTTCTGTTTCTGACAAGAATACCTTCAGTCATTGAATCCCAGAGTTTTATTTTTCCTGTCCGTACAAAAATTGAGAAAACAATAATTAGGTTACTTCTTATCTTTCAAATATTCTGAAAAACACAAAATAAAATCTCTTGTACTATAAAATGACTCTATGCATGCAAAGGGTTATTTCTGAGGTTAGCTGTCAGCCAAGCAGCAGTGTTTACTGAAATAGTTCCATCTCAAGCGGGTCCCTTTGGGTATTCCCATGGAAGTGATGCATCGAAGACCATATCTTCACCATGGCATTTACTTCTAAAGTACAAAGTAGGATTTATTGTTGCTTAACCATAGGATGACATGGTTTTGATTTTGATTTTTGCCTTTTATAATTTGACAAACCCTGCTATAAATACAGTTTTAGGACATGAATCTCAAAGATATCAACATGATATTGTTCAGTCCCCAAATCCAATCCCAAATAATCACACGTCCAGAGAAAGACCCTTATAAAATATCTTCGGTTATTCTAAATGGAAGAAGAAAGCCTTTCAGAAAATTCCTATGAAAATATCTCCGTCACAAAATTAATTTGGAAATGGAGCATCCTCTTTTTAATTTTTCATGGCAAAAGGTCTATTATTCTAGTCAGATTAAAATTAAAAGGTTATTTTATTTTCTTCCAGGAACTTAATTACTAGAGAAATTAGAACCCAGATTAAAGGATCCTTGCTGATAGCAGCCACTGCTGTATCAAAGCTTAAGCTGTGATTCCTATTCATTTCCAATTATTATTTTGAATATTTAATGTTAATTATCAAGAGGTGATACCTCAGTCATCTATGATAAAAATGAGTCCCCAAATGTAGAGAAGTTTATTCTTAAATGTGGCAAGGAAGACTCAATTTCTTATAGAAAAATGTGCTGCTTCTTTCACATTTTGTTTGTCTACATCTTGTAAAAAAATAGTACGCTGAAGGCTTTCTGCAGAGAAGAATAGAATTTCATGGTCTTTTTATATGTCGGCATATATAGATATAAAGTTCTAAGCTCTATGTGCTAGCCATGGTGATATTTTACTTGTGTTTGATTCATAACACCTCACATAATTTTTTGAAACAATTATCTCCAGTATATAGGGAGGGACTGAGTCTACTAATCTGTAAGCATCCTATAGATGGTAACAGGTAAAACTTAGAATTGGAACTCGGATATAGTTGGTTCTAGACTTGAACAAATAAACAACAAACAAAACAAGAACCACAACAAAATACGTTATATAGACCCTGTGCATCCGTGATCAGATTTTTCTTATACTATGCAAACATACATATGCACACACAACACAAGCACACACACAACACAGGTGCACGCACATGCACACAGACACACATACACACACTGCCATTTGCTACCACATCTGGAGAGGTGCTCAGTTTCTGGGGATATCTGTGTCTCATATGTCGTCAGGTCTGGAAATGAGGCTTTGAGTATGTGGATTAAGTATTTGTACACTAGTTACTCTTACTATTTGTATACCATTAGAATGGTGACTGGCACGTAGGAGATAGTATATTTATATTTTTAAGACAAAAAACATGGAAACTTTAATTCATTTTATTTCATAGAAAAGTAAGCTGAAACACATTTAATAATTTGTCTTGCAGCAGGGTGCTGCGGCTCACACCTGTAATCCCAGCACTATGGGAGGTCAGGCGTGCGGATCACCCGAGGTCAGGAGTTTGAGACCAGCTTGGCCAACATGATGAAACCCCATCCCTACTAAAAATAGAGAAAATTAACTGGGCGTGCGGGTGGGCACTTACAATCCCAGCTACTTGGGAGGTTGAAGCAGGAGAATTGCTTGAACCCAGGATGCAGAGGTTGCAGCAAGCTGAGATAGTGCCACTGCACTCCAGTCTAGGCAACAAGAGCGAATCTTCATCTCAAAAAGAAAAAAAAATTGTCTTTGGAGTTTACTGTCTCATAATTACAAATATTGATGTAGTGATAAGTAAGTTTTCTAAACAAGAAAGCAATGCAGTAAGTCTTTACAATGTGGAGATCATACCTTTCACCTACAGGACAACCAAAAAATGTGTCTTAGCCTTTTGTTAATGGGAATTTGAGGCTTGGGAAAACATATACAGTGACATGGGAAACATAACCTGTATCTTAAACAACTAAGACAAAGGTGAAGATGATTTGTTCCACAGAAATGTGTTAGACGATTCACAAAGTTAGGACAAAGACACTGATGTTAAAGTTGCCTGTGAAGACATTAGAATAAAATTATTTCTAAAAAGTGAGAATGAAAAAATGAACTTTCTAAATGATTTATGTATGTAATATGAAAAACACATAAATATTATTGATATCTTCATTTAGGCCTTGACAGTTTATGTGCAAGTTAGTAAAAATATAAAATAATCCAGGGAACATGGAGAATTACCTTATATTTGGGGTCATACAATATTCAGGCACACGTGGAGCTTGCCCCATGAGAGGCTGAGATCGAATTGGAACCTGGGGCTGTTAGATTCACACTTCCACCCTCAAGAGGTGGAATAGCACAATGAATAAGACCCTGGACTCTGAAGTCACACTGTCTGGATATAATTCTCATTTCTGCTCATCTGATAGCTGGGCCTTCAGTAAGTTAACCTTTTTATGCTTCAGCTCCCTTTTTTATAAAATGGTAATAGTGAAATAATCTATTTCATAAGGTTTTTGTAAGATTAATTGTCTACATTACCATGTAGAATATGCCTAGCATCTAATTAGCACTCAGTAAATATTAGTTATTTGTTTATATTCAATGAGTGAGCTTAGTTCTCTAAATATCAACTTGGGTTGTTACTCAGGAGGCTGAGGCAGGAGAACTGCTTGAACCTGGGGGGTGGAGACTGCAGTGAGCCAAGATCGCACCACTGCACTCCAGTCTGGGCAACAGAGTAAGGCTCCATCTTAAAAATAAATAAGTTTTCAAAACAATTATTTTTAATGTACAAATACCTTCCTCTCCCATATGTATATATATAGTAATGCAATATCAGTGGTAAGAAATTTGTTGATTTGGACAGGTATCTGAATACATCTCTTGGGAATATCAGAGTCAACAGTTTTCAACATCAATTCTGAACTATGCAATAAAATCAAGTTTTGTTTTGTTTTTTAAATGGAGTCTTGCTTTGTTGCCCAGGCTGGAGTGCAGTCGTGTCATCTTGGCTTACTGCAACCTCTGCCTCTCGGATTCAAGAGATTCTCCTGTCTCAGCCTCCCACCACCATGCCCAGCTAATTTTTGTATTTTTAGTAGAGACAGGGTTTGTTTCACCATGTTGGCCAGGCTGGTCTTGAATTCCTGACCTCAGGTAATCCGCCCGCTTTCTTTATAGTTACCCATAAACTTTATCCTCTCCAAAATGTGTTTTTTCTTCAATTATTTAATACATGTGGTTCTGAACCTCTGTGAAATATTTCTAAAAATTAAATGTAATGCTAAGCGAGGGCTTCTCATGGTTAATAACTTGAGGAGACTGATATGAACTCAAGTACATATTTTCCAATTTTTAAAAAAATATATACTATTGAAACAGATTTAATTTCATACTTTAAAAATTAAATGTAAAAATGTGATGTTGCTTCATAATAGGTATCATCAGCTATTCAATAATTCCTAATGATAAAAACGTTTCAACTGTACATTGTAAAAGGAAACTGATATTTCTAAAGAGGATTTAACTTAAAACCAACATCTTTGAACCCATATTCCAGCACTTTCTCGAATTTTTATAAGATAAATTGTTTTATAATATTTTCTCTAATACCTCCCTAACTTACAATTGTTAGAAATACTTGTTTTGAATGCAAATGTAAAATGCTAATGAAAAGTTTTCTATCTGTGCTTTCTAATGTTATTATTTTTAAAGTAAGACTCTTGAGGTGGTTGCTTTGGTTGAACAAGAAGAAACAGATGTTGCTCTTATTAGAGACAAGAAGAAAAGACTGGTTTAATGAATGTTGGGGAAAAAAAGAATGTATTTAAAATATAGTAGCAAATGAAGATGTAACATCTGTTAGAAAATGCTTCAAATAAAATTACAGTGACTGGAGTTTTCAGTCTTGTGATCAATACTCAGTCTTGAGAGCAAAATTTCCTAGAATATGAATTCATCTTTAGGCAGTTACAGGGTTCTATGATGTGTTACTAATATATCTTATTAATAATCAATTATCCTTTTATGCAATAAAACTTTCAAAAGGTATATAAATTTTCACATAAATATGCTGTGCACTATTTCTTATATTATCTATATAAATTCCATATCATAAGAAAATGGATCCATTTTGACCGTTCTCATTTTCACATGCCAATCTAAACCACATTATAAATATGATCAATTGTTGTCAGATAAAACATGTAAAAAGGTGCTTGGGCAGGTACAAGATACTTTTGCTTTTTATGAAAAAGAAACTGCCAAAAGCTTTATTGTAAAGTTATAAAGACAGAGTCACGTTGCAATGTGTCCTTCTTTTGGAAAAATCACTTGAATAGAACTTTTAAGTAAAACAAATACATTGGGGAGAGCATATGGCATGACATTTTTGGATGTGTTATTAGAAATGACCACTTCACAGCCGGGTGTGTTGGCTCACGCCTGCAAACCTAGCACTTTGGGAGGCAGAAGCGGGCAGATCACCCAAAGTCCAGAGTTCAAGACCAGCCTGACCAACATGGTGAAACCCTGTCTCTACTAAAACTACAAAATTAGCCAGCGTGGTGGCGCACGCCTGTAGTCCCACCTACTCCAGAGGCTGAGGCAGGAGAATCACCTGAATCCGGGAGGCGGAGGTTGCAGTGAACCAAGATTGAGCCATTGCACTCCAGCCTGGGCAATAAGATCAAAACTCTGTCTCAAAAAACAAACAAATGAACAAACAAAAAACAGAAACGACCACTTCATTTATTTACTATGTAGAATCTTAGGGATGGGATGAATTCTTTTCTTACAGGCACCCAAATTCCTCTAAGAAAAAAGGGATCTAGGTAGTGGTCCTTATCTTGTCTGCACATTCGAGTCATTTGGAGGAGCTTTTAAAGTTCCACTCTGATTCCACCAAATCATTAATGAGAGAAATTAAGGCACTAAATAAATGGAGATATATACCATGCGATTCTAACTAAATCCCAACAATAAAGTTTTTGTAGAAATACATGAGATGATTCAAAAATGTTTAAGAAAATGCAAAAAGACCTTAAATATTCAAAATAAGCAAAAGAGAAAAACAAAATCAGAGAACTTATTTCAAGATTATAAATTTATATTATCAGAGAAAGATCATAAATAGACTCACATGTAGGTAGTCAATTTTTTTTTAACAAAGGCACCGAGGCAATTTAATGGAGAATGAAAAGTGTCTTTTTCAAAAAAATGATGCCGAAACAACTGGATAAATATAGAGAAGATGTATTTTTGACTTCTACTTTATACAATCAAACAAAAAAGTAGTTCTCAATGGATTTTAGACCTAAGAAAACAGAATATTTTCAGGACCTTGGGGCTAACAGAGGTTTCCTAGAGGACATCAAAATCACTTGATAATTTGAGATCCATCAAATTTAAAAACTTTTTCTCATCAATAGACATGGTTAACAAAATCCACAGCAAGAAAGAGACTAGGAAAAAATATTTTCAGTGCATGTATCTTAAAATAGAATATACTATACTAAGAGCTCCTATAAATCAATAATTACTGGAAAAAAATGGGCAAAAGTCACATCCCAAATAAAGATCTATTATTACTCATAAGCACATTAAAAAGTACTTTATATTATTATTCATCAGGGAAACCAAAACCATGATATATAATTGTATACCCATTTCTGTGGCCAAAAATTAAAAGGACTAACTAGGATCTAGAGCAATTTGAACCCTCATGCATTGCTGGCTAGAGTATAAAATTGTACAATCGTTTTGGAAAACTCTGGACAGTTTTTAATAAAGTTAAACATATATTAATCCTATGACCCAACGATCCCCCTCCTAAGTATGTATCTACCAATATCAAAATGTATGTTGCGAAAATACTCATACAGGAATGCTTGACAGCCTTATTCACAACAGTTGCAAACTGGAAATAAACACATGTACATACAGTATATATTCAAACAAGGAAATATTGCTAAATCATAAAGAAAAAAGAATGAACTAGTGATACAAGCAACAGCATGAATGAATTTTTTAAATATGGTGTTTTGTAAGAAAAACCTGCACATAAAAATAACATGTTTTATGAATCCTTTTATATGAAATTCGAAAACAGGCAGAACTAGTTTATAAAATAGACAGGGAGGTGAACATCACACACCAGGGCCTGTTGTGGGGTGAGGGGAAAGGGGAGGGAGAGCATTAGGACAAATACTTAATACACGTGGGGCTTAAAACCTAGATGATGGGTTGATAGGTGTGGTAACACCATGGCACATGCACAGCTATGTAGCAAACCTGTACATTTGGCACATGTATCCCAGAATTTAAGTAAAATAAAATTTTAAAAAAGAATAAAACAATCGGCCGGGCGCGGTGGCTCAAGCCTGTAATCCCAGCACTTTGGGAGGCCGAGACGGGCGGATCACGAGGTCAGGAGATCGAGA
>NW_012108786.1:278441-291058 GCF_000951045.1 Mandrillus leucophaeus | reverse complement strand
CCAGGCTGGTCTCGAACTCCTGACCTCGTGATCCACCAGTTAGGAATGTTTTTAACCAATAGAACAGGAGTGAGTCGCTGCGCCCTGCCAGTGCTATGTTTTTTATACTTTTGTGCTTTTGTTGACTTTGCTGTTACAAGTGGTCTCCTAACATAGTGCTGAAGTGCTCTTTAGCGATCCTAAGTTAAAGCTGTTATGTGCCTTACACAGAAAATATGTGTTTGTTAAATTTGATTCAGGCGTAAGTTACAGTGCTGTTGAACGTGAGCTCTGTTTGAATCAATGATAAATATTAAATACAGTAACTTTAAACAGAAACACACACAAAAACAAGGTTATGTATTGATTAGTTGGTGCAAATATTGTGATCAGAGGCTGGCAGGAACCTAACCCTGTATTTCCCTTAGGAAAAATGATTCAATAGTTGCTAATTCAGTTTTCACAGTGACTGTATAGAACATAACTATATATTGACTGAGAATAATGAGAATCAACTGTATGTAATTTTTACCTCAATAATATATAAATGTTTTCAAATGGAATAGTGGTGATATTCATTTTAAAGTTCAACTAAGTTTCATTCAATGTCTACTTTATGCTGTATTTTCTGCATTATCAAACAATGGGAAACCCAATACACATGAAATTATTTGCTCTTAAACAAGAGAAACCAATCAGACTCTTAAAATGTTGAACTTACAGAGATCAATATTTTAGCATATTAAAAATTAAATAACTGCCCCAAGACTAAATGTTCATGTAAAAATTTTTAGTAGCTGTTTCAACCATTACTGATTCCCAGCCAAAAGACAAACATGACTATATTTCAAAAACTCTTCATTATTCTGCTAATGATTCATCTCTTTTCATGACATAATCTTACAGAGCAGGTAACTTTAGTAGAAATATGTTTATACAAGGAGTCATTTTCATTAATCTTATCACTTTTGGCAGACTCCTTCTCCTTCCTTCTTTCCTTTCTTTCTTCTTTCCTTCTTCCCTTTCTTCCTCCCTTCCCTCCTTTCCTTTATTTTTCTTTCCTCTTTACTTCTCACTCTCCCCAACTGTCTCTGTTTTTTTTTTGGTTTGTTTGTTTTTTTAATCAGTATTTGATTCTCTGTTGAATATAAAACACAATATAAGTTGTCATGAATAGGAAGCTATTGTTAGCTTCAAGGAGGGCTCCAATTCATCTGACTATTGATTAATGAAGACATATAGATAAGATCTAAGACAGGGTGTGGCAAAGCCATTAGTGTCTGGGTGTCATAACAGGATGTCATTCATACCAGGATTTCAAATGACAATATCAATCCTCTGTTTATTTATAAATATGTATTGAATACCTACTATTTCCTAAGTACTATTTTAGCACTAGAAATACAGTATGTCATAACGGGTTTCTGGTCTAGAAATATTTAGCTATTTTAATTTGAATAACTTATTAAATTTCTTGGTAACTTGGTTTCCTTACAGAGGAAATCATGATTCATGAGTCATAATGTATAGGAGGCACCTGATATCATCAAGAGATAGTAGCATCTTTTATCATTATATTTTTATCATGTATGTATAAAGACAAAGTACATATATGTATAAAGGGAAGGAATTTTGGAGGTTTTAGAAAGGGAACACATCACATTTTGTGTATAGTGTGTGAGGTCACAACACAAAGACATTAGAGGGTGGCATTTGAGATGGGTTTCAGGTTTTAAATACAGACTTTTAAAGAATACAATTCTTCATCCATAAAGCGACGTTTATTCGAGAAAACTTGGAAAACTCAAAAAAGTATGCCAGAGAAAATATTCATATCATGAACAGATATCACACTTAATATTTGTTGTATTTCATCTGGCTTTGGCCATGGGTAACTGCAAACTACTCACATTCCTTTGATAACTGAAGAAAGGTTAAAAAATAAAGTATAACAGGAAGAAGCACGTGATGATCATCATCTACTGCTTTCTCTGATTTCTTATGACTGGGGTGATTTGACAGTCTTTGCTTTTCATCTTTTCATCTATTCTAGTTTCAGCTATTCTCTGAAGAGAATAACATGTAAATTTGCTCGCACCAGCTTAAGCCCTTTTACGGTTCTTCTTCAAAGAGTCAAGCTCATTCTTTCACTCATTTATTCACTCATTAATTCATCTCTTACCATGTGACTGGCATAGTTTGAGGTGCCAGGGGCATAAGAGTAAACAAGACACACAAGGCCCCTGCCCTCATGGAGCTTAAATTCTTGTGTGCAAAGACAGATAATGGGTTAACAGGTAAAATTTCAGATGGTGATAACTGCTATGAAATAACTAAAACAGAGATGGTAATAGAGAGATAAGAATGATTGACAAAAGGGTAATGCTCTGAGGAGGTGACAGTAAATCTGAAGCCTGAAGGACAACAAGAGGTCAGCCACATGATGATCTGATGCAAAGGCCCTGAGAGAAAATATGCTTGGTGTATTGGAGCGCCAGAACAAAGTGACCAGAGTCCAGAAGGCAAAGGGGAGGGACTGAGGAAATAAGAGAAAATATATAAGCAAAGATCTGATAAGTAGAAGGCAAGAGTGAAGGTAGGGACATCTATTAGGAAGCTCTTACAGTCAACAGGGCAAGAGATGAAGGGAGTTTGGACAGAGGTTAGCCCTGGAGAAACGTGGCCAGATTTGTCATGTTTTGGAAGCACAGCTGATGGGTCATTGACTGGCTGTCAAAATTTTGAGAAAGAGATCTGTGGCTTAAGCAACTGAGTGGAAATGGATGCCATTTAACCGTAATGAGAGACTGGGGAGGGAGTCGAGGTTGGGCATATCTGTGAGATAGCTAAGTAGAGATATCGGGTAGGCCATTATATATTTGGGTCTGGAGCTCAAGAAAAAAAAATGCAGTCTGGAGATATAAATCTTAGTCATGAGCATAAGTCATGGGGCAAGATGAGGTTACCTGGGGAGAGACTTGACATGGAAAAGGGAAGAGAGTTTAGGCTGAGCCTTGCAAGTGCTCTAACTTTTAGAAGTTGAGAAAATGGATGAGAGGCCAGGTAGTAGAGATTCTTGGCTTGACTAAACTTTAGTTAAGCTCCTCAAGTTTCTCCTAGGCCCATCTGTGCAATTCCTTATACAATTCAGTTTAGCAAAGATCCCGGCTAAGTAAGTTTAGCAAGACACTCCCCCTGACTCCTACTCCCCCTGCCCATTTTCCATATCTAATTACCCCAGTATCTGATCAGGTTCCTCATCCTTCGCCATCTCTGGGGATGGCTGATCACCCCAGCCTGTCTTCAGCAAGAATCCTGTTAGGACAGTTTAACCATAATACCCTTTGCATCTGATGCTTCTTCTTAGTAATGTTCCATTCACTGACCCCATTCTGTGCTTTGGCTATAAATTCCCGCTTGCCTGTGCTATATTTGAAGTTGAGCCCAGTCTCTCTCTGCCACTGCAAAATCCCATTGCTGTGTCCCCATACCTATTGAGATGGTATTGAATAAAATATTTCTTACCATGCCTTACCAAGTGTCACTAAATATCGTTTTTTCTTTAACACAGGAAAGATTACTGAGAGAGAGAGAGGCCAGTAAAAGGGTAAGAGAATGTGATGTGAAGAAGATTATTTCAAGAAGGAGGGACTAGTCAACTCTTATAAGTGTATCTGAGATATCAAATAAAACAAGGAGAAGTGGACATTAGATTTGAGAATATGAAAGAGAAAGATGATTGGAGTGGAAAGGGGAGAATACGGTAGGTGAGGAATGGAAAGAGAAGATATGGCCCTTGAGTAGTTTAGCTATGCAGGAGAAGAACTTTGAATAGTGGTGTATATTGAGAATCTAATGAAAACTATGAATCCTGACTCAAGAAAAACCCATTCATATATACCCCAAATTTGTACGCAATTTCAGGAGTTTAGGTCTTCTCTCAGGTTCAAAACCCTGGTTTATATAATTCATCATTCTTTAATTGTGCCATTTGACTTTATTGGGTAATGCATATACTGTCATTTCATTTATGCTTTTCTGATTATTTTTCTTACACTTCATTTTTTTCTAGTTAAAAGTTATAGGTTATATTTCCTGTTCCTTAATTAGCTTTTTAAAATAAATATGCAAGTTAATTTTTAAGTGAAATATTAGTATTTGTTTACCGTCACTGCTTTGTTCTGTTCTAAGCAGAGATTTGTAGTGGTAAGATCACTATTGTATCATTTTAGGAATATAAGTTTTCATCATTATTAATATTACAATTTCTTAAATCTAAATTGACTAAGTTATTCTTAGACCTTTATTTTTGTCTCATATATATTTTAGATAAATGTAATATCTCACAGTTTTCTACGAAGGCCCAAAATCGTTCTTGGATTATAGAAAATTGATCCTATGTAAATGGCAAGGACATTCAAATCAATTCTTCTGACTTTTTCTGAGGATATATCTATTTGACATATTGTAGACAATTTAAAAATAAATCTGATGATTCCTGACTTTATGGAATTTGCCCAACTATATGGTCTAATGATATTTCAAAAGCTTTATGTACATATTTATAATTTCTAGAAAACACTTCTCTGTATTTTACAAATTAGTTACATAGCATGGGAAGAATAAATAAAAATAAATGGGAAAGATAGAGTGTAGCTGAGATTAGTTTGGTATCCAACTGGGAATCTGACAAGAAGTCATCCCAAATATAGGCATTCTCTTGTTTTCCATATCCTAATTGTAATATGCCATTAAAACTCTATTGGTCCCATCTTCAAGGCTGATGTTATCCTGTTAGAGAAATGAACACTAGAATGTTTACAGAGTACCTTGCCTCTTCTCCATGTCCCAAAGGCACATAGTTTCTGTTGTCTTATGCATTAAAGAAGAAATTATGTAATGCTATTGGTCAATGACTTTTTCAATTCTGTCATATTAGTATTATAGATGCAATGCAAAAAGTATTTTTAAAAAGGAATAACAGGAATATCATAAATGAAAATAATGACATTTAGACAAGATTAATTCTTGAATCAATTTTCTCATTTTTTCTAAATGTTTATAACAATTTAAAAGCTTAAAATGAAAAATTGTCAGAAATGTAATTTAATGACTTCCTTTAAAATAGTATGTATGATTAATTCTATCCTTTGAAATATTTCAAAATCTTGGTTCCATAATAATCATAAAGAACTTGAATTTCAGTGGCTTGCATTAAAATAGAGGCTTTTTATACCTGTGTTTACTGGATAACTCCAGTGACATAATTGTTTTTAAGTTAGAGAGGTTATCCAGTCACTCAGGGGCTCAGAAATTCCCAAGTTCAGGAAATCACCATGGTCAGAATCCTGACAAGGAAAAGACATCTTAAAATATTATGTCCAGGAACAGTCCTTTATGATTTGAATAGAAATAATTATTCTTAAATTGCTTTATAAATTGCATAATAAGAATAGAGTTTCTTATTTCAGATAATTCTGCATTAAACCTTTTTTATAAAACTCTGTTTTTATACGTGCCACCACATAATCTTCATCTTTTATTCAAAGGATGCACTTAGGCTGCAGATATAGGCAAAAACTCAGCCCTTACCTTTTACAAGTAGGTTTTTCCTGCCAGCCTCTCTACTACTTATTCTTCTACATGATTCCTAGCAGCTTCTGTATATTTCAGCTCGATGTCATTTCCTCCAATTAAACTACTAATAGGGACTGAACCTTGAAAAGTACATCTCAAGGTATTTATTAACTATGTCTCTTCAGCAATCTTCAATTCAACAATAATCCTTTTTGAGTGTCAACTGCACTTTCGGTCATTTTTCTTACTCCTGGTGGCGAAACTTGTGTGGAAAAATGCCATAGGTGAGCTCCTTAAAACAGTAGTGAAGTAACACATATTAGGATATAAATTTATGTTACCAAGTCTTTTTGTGGATTATAAACTAAATGTGATAGGCATCTGATTAATGGTTAAAAATAAAAAGAAATATTTTAAAATGTAGTATTTTTATCATAGCATACATTTTTAAAATATTGTTTTGTTATTAATATGGTTTCATGGGTTGGCATCACATACATAAGTCAGGTATGTGTGCTTCTATATGTGTACGCACACATATGTGATATTCATTACATGCTACGTAAGACAGGAGAGCTGTGTGATATATTAAAATAGAGCTGGGTTCAAATTTGGGCAGCATGGACTATAATATTATGGGAACAAGTAGCTTTATCTCTCTGTCCTCCAAATTTCTGTCACTAAAATGAATGCTTCATTTCAGCTGTGTTACAAGATTCCTTTTCATGCTACGTATTTTAAAAAAAGGCTAGAATACATTCATGTGCCATAGAGGGGAACAGAAAGACCAATGATGATGTATTGATTCGGGGGGAAAAAACACGTTATTTAGGGCACATTAAAATAAACACTTATATAATTGAAGTTGCATAGTTTTGGCTTCACATTTGTACTTGCTGTTCTTGATGACTGTAAACATTAAACACAATGGCCATGGAACACCTACAGAGATGAAAGAGATTGCACCTGAGATGAGAAAAGAAAATTACATGTGGAAAATGCAGGAATAGTCACTTGAATCTTGTATCTTAGTAAAGGAAAGATGGGAACTCCTGGTAACTTCATAGAATCTTGGGAATAAATAAATGACATACCAACATGGAAGATGAAACCGAGACCATACAAAGAACTAAGATCTTTTACCAGGTAAAATCCGAAAGGGAATTCATGGCCACTTCTGTGATTTAACAGAAGTTGTGGAGTCCCATAAAGTACTGGGAAATTGAAGATAGAAGTAAGGTTTTTGGGAAAAGCATTTGCTCTCTATTTCAGAAATTCTCTGGAATACTAATATTAGGATGAAGAGGTCATCCAGCAATACCCCACAAAGGCAATTATGTGAGAGAATTTCTGGTAGGTTAGATGATATATAAGATTAAACTTCTATGATATGAGCAATTATCATTTTCTTATTTATAGAACATGTCCTATCTAAAGACAATAGTAGCTAGATACACAGATAATCTTTTTTTATTATATAGCACAATTATATTGTTTCTGGTAGCTACTTGCTGTGTATTGCTTAAAGTTGGTTGCTAGATGAGCATCCCTCTAGTTAAAATGAATTATTGAAACTAAAAGCAACCTGGAGTGTTGGTAACATTCTATTTCTTAATATAGATACTAGTTGCATAGGTATGTTCAGTTTTCTCTAAAAAGCCTTTGAACTATACAATATGGACATTTTTCATACATATATTGTATTTCAACAAAATAAAATAATAAATCAGGGCAAGAATATATTTAATGTACAACATTAAAATACCTTAAAATGTGGAAAATATTGGAGTCACTATTATCTTTAAAACTCATTAGATAGGGGTGTATAGAAGTGTCAAAAAACTCAAAGTATGCATATAGTTGTAGGATATTAATACATTATAGTCTAGCAAAACTGATAGCTATCAATGCCATTAGTATCACGTGAACTGTAATATATAAGGGGAAATTATTGGTGGATTATGGCACAGCACACAAAGTGTTCATAAAATTTTTGAAGGTGACTTCAGGACACTTTCAAGGGTTTACAAGTTGATCTCACTTTCAAATTATGTCTAATTTCATTTCTAAACTTAAGGTGGCTGGGTGAAGTGGCTCACATCTGTAATCCCAGCATTTTGGGAAGCCAA
This sequence comes from Mandrillus leucophaeus, assembly GCF_000951045.1. Taxonomy (NCBI): domain Eukaryota; kingdom Metazoa; phylum Chordata; class Mammalia; order Primates; family Cercopithecidae; genus Mandrillus; species Mandrillus leucophaeus. The sequence goes on along the minus strand of NW_012108786.1, from coordinate 283,373 downwards.
GTCAGGAAAGTTGATTGAGACTAGGAGTTCAAGACCAGCTTGGACAACATAATGAGACCCCATCTTTCTCTTTGTATAAATAATAGTAAAATTAAAAAATAAAAATAAATTAAGGACTTTCCTTTGACTAAATTATCAACCATGATTAAGGCTCTTTTATGACATACAGATACACAGAATATAAAATTAAGCACCATTTTGTTTTGCTTTCCCTTTAAACTGTATAGAGTTCATCATCTTCCCTGTATTTAAATTTTCTCAGGCTTTCCTCATCTTCATTCTTCTTAAATTCACCATCTCTGTATGTCTTAGACTAAAAAGTATAACCAGATGGTTCAAATAGCCTAATGTTTAGCTCTTGAAATCTCACCACTGTCATGGCTTAAATTAGTTTGAAGGTTCTTAATCTTCACTCTGCTCTCACATGTTCGAGAGATGATGATGTCATCCAAACCATGGCGCACAATGACAGTGACTTTCCTGGAAAAGCGAAGTTCTTTGGTAGCTGGGTATGTAAGTCAAGTTTGAAAAACTAAATATACATTATTTGGGAAAGGATTTTCATGTGACTGGACACACCTGTTTATATAGATTACACACTTAGACTAATAGCTACAAGTAGAGTGTCCCCTTTGTGTCTAGCCCAGCCTTTAACAAGTTGTACTAAGGTTTAGTGCCCACTATCAAATCTCCCCAAGGTAAAGCCATAGCCTCTGAAGAACAAGGAGGACTAAGAAGGCACAGAATTTAGGGAGAAGAATTTGAAACAAAACCGGATGAGCGAATTAAGTCACTCTTGGTCTGAAGAAGACACTGGCTTCTAACCTCCCTCCTTTTGGAAGTTGGAGGTCCTGTCTATCCTCCAACAGCGATTTCAGAGAAGGTGATCTGAGCTCACAGGGGTAAAGGGTGGTAAACTCCAGTAGCTAGTAGCTACCTGCTGATGATCACACAGGTCATAGTCAAGAGAAGGGCCTCTAGATCAATTCAGTGAAAACCAATTCTGTAAGAGTGGATTGGCCAAAAACAATTATCTAAGAATCAGTTGATGAGTAACTCACCAAATTCATCAATTTTATCAATTTATTAGGTAATTGTGTTAAGAAATATTCATCTTGAATATATTATATGAATATGAATGTATTCATCTTATGAATATATGCATGAATATATTTCTCTTCAATATATCCAATAAATGTGAATATATTAGTAGTATTTTAGGGATTATTTAATTTATCAAAAGCTAAGGGTCATAGATTCAGTCTTTTAATAAATATATTCATGAAGAACATATTCATGAGGATTGTAGTTATGAACTAAATCATCCTGTGAATATAGTAAAGGAGAGTATATTCAGGCAATTCTTTCATTCAATTATTCAATACTATGTTAGACAATACCCTAGACAATATGACTACATCAAAAATAAAGTTACTGACCTAACAGGGCATCAATTCTTAATATATATATTGTCTTTTAAAAATATTTAATAAAAGCTTTTGGCTAATCCATTTTGTAAATCTGGTGAATTTACCTGTTTCAAGGAAGATATCTCTGAGTAATGTTGCAGCCTTCCTGTATTGAATGCTGATGATTCGTTATAAAAATCTTGCACCAGAGGTTTATTATATTGGTCCTTATCATTATTTGTAATGTTCACATATAGCTTTCTTTAAAGTTACATGTGAACTTTCTTTAGAGTTATATGTGAGCATTAAAAATTTAATAAGTGGTCATTCTGTGTAACGGCCAGAGTTACTTCCCATTTTGAACATGAACAGATGATTAAATCGAGATTGAAAAAATTTAAGAGACTTGCCCTATAAACTAGTAAGTTGGAAACCTGGTAATAAGACCCAGGTTTGTGAAATGCTAAGTCAAAGATTTTTTTTTTTTCTCACTTTTCAGAGCTGCCACTTACCAGTCTTACAACTCTGCACTTTCCAAAACTTGAGATTTTGTTAGCTGGGTTTAGCACAGGTTATTAACTCAAATTTCTATAATAACAATGAAAAGGATATCTTACTTTTCATATCATGGGATTTATACTTTCCACTCACTTTATTTTTTTAAAGCAAATTATGGTAGAAATATAGTACATCAGAACAATTTCTATGTTAAAGCATAAAAGTAAGGTTAATGTGAATATAACAGTTATTGTTACTAATTCTTATTTTTATTAAGCAATGAATAGCTTCATTAAGTAATACATTAGTCTTTCTTGCTAGCTTTGTGGGAGAAAGAACAATAAGACTGCTTGAGTTAAACTTTGTGTGGCTTTTAAAAGAGAAAATGTTCTTTCCCAAAGGGCAGTACAAATAAAAAACCCTAAGCTGAACATCATTATTCTCTGAGAAAGTCATCAAAACAAAATGAAAATGTTGGCATTTTCGTAAACGAGTTTGCATTTTATTGAGCATGACTTCTATGAAAGATTTTTTTGGTCCCTGTAAGAGATGCCTGAATATGAAGCAGACTTGCTGGAGGATGTGTGACCTCTGTTTTTGTCTCTGAACTGTGCAAAGACAGAAAAGGGCTTTTGTTATTGTTTTCCTGTAAAAACTTCAGCTGTTTAATTTATTTATTCCCAACCAGTTCTCAAAGGGAACTCAAGCAAACAGAAATTGGTCACTAGACACCTCTTTTCACTGTTGATTTTCTTCTTTGTTTAAACAGCGGCTTTCCCACTTTGGTAATGTCTTGGCTCAAACAAAAGTTATGGTTACACAAGAAAGAGTTTACAATTAGCTGTATACATTTGGAAAACAAACATCATTTGTATTATACAAAAGGCAGAAAGAGTCCACTGTAAGTCACTGTAAGATCACTTTACATGTAGACTTGAATTGTTCACTGTGCTATGCAGACAGAATTTAAGAACAAATCTCATGCTTTCATTCAGGCTATCTACCTATCTGACAGATCTCTGCCTATCACCTTGTAAACGTCCTAATAAATCCCTACTTAGCATCTTGTAAACTTAACATTTTCTACTCTGATCGATGAAGTTACCTCAAGACAGGAATCATAAGTTATTTCATTCCTAAAGTATTTAGCATTTACATTGGTTCAAGTCAATGTTAACTTTGTGACAAAAGGGAGCCATTGAGAGCTGACGAGAATTCTAATAATGCCTGGTGTATGGTATGCTGGTGGATCATTTAGGGATAGGTTTATGGATTTTCTTCCTTCTTTAACTAGGCACTTAATAATAATCAATAATATAATTTAGCTCTTACTATGTCAAGACAATGAGATGATATTTAAGAAGACAAAGTTACTGTTTTATGGAAATTAGATACCAGATGAAAATGTATTTTATATGATTATTAGGTCCTATTGGCATAAACATGAAGAGTACTGACAATAAAACTATAGGGACCCATCGCCTAAATTCATCAAATATTTACTGAGCATTTATTATGAGAAACAGTGAATTAAAATATCTTTCTCAGCAAGATTTATCATCTCTGAGTCAAAGCTTTAAGAATGAATAATCATCTCACCGTTAGCCTGCTCAAGAAATTATAGCGTTCTATTTTTCTTTTTCTTTAGAGATGATTATTTTTAACTGGAAGAAATAATGCATTTATAAAAATATTTATTTTATATAGAAATTTTTAGTGCATTATCTGAAATCCAAGTATATCTATCACTAGTAAATTTATGTAGATTATAACATGTCAAAATGTAGATGAGTATTACTAACATATTTGGCATAATATTATAAAGATAGGGTTCAGAATGATTATAGTTATTTAATCATCTTCATTATAATGATTTCAAGTACGTATTTTTGGATACGTCTAGCAAGCTATGTATAATGCTCTGTATTCAGGATAGAAACTAATTTGTATTTATTCAATTTTACATTGAAAAATGTAAGCTCCATTTTGTTACAAGTACAGTTATAAAATCCGATCACAGATGCAAAATTATACATGTTATTTATAATTTTTAGATTTTTAAAAATAATTATACAAGTTTTATTACTCAACATTATATGAAAAGAAAGACAAATAATTTTAAATAATGATAAGGGATTAATGATATACATAAAATTTCATAGCTATATAATGGAAACAATTATCATGCTTGTATTTATTTCCCATAATTATGCTTTATTTTTCCTTATAAAAAACTTTATTCAGCATAAAACTTTACAAAATGTACTGTGAAGATTTTAAAACTGTGTTATTTTTCATTTTAATCATTAAATGGTTTGATTTTATGCCCACCGCAGTCATAGATGAGAGAAATTATTTTCTTTTACATCTTTAAGAAGTTAAATTAAAAAAGAAATAAAAATAATTTTGTCCAACTATACTTCAATGATTTTACTCATTCAACAGATTGTTCTGTAGTTACAAATTCTGAAGACTCTGGATGATAGAAGGTATTTGAAACATTGTCCTCAACCTCTGAGGTACTTAGTGATTTATGGAGGACATATGTAGAGAAGTCACTGTAAAAGTAGGTGAACATTGCCTAGTACTACATTGAACTATGGAATAGATGGATTACTTTCTTTTGAGAATATAGGGAAGACTTCATGGAAAAGTTTCTATTCATGGAAATTGGTGGAAAAGCTACCTGAAATGAAGAGATTGTCAAGAATTAAGGATGGAAGTGCAGGAGGTTATTTTTATTTTTTTGCATGGTTTCCAACCATTCTTGAGCTCCTAGAATATATAACTGAATACCCATTAGCTGCGTATTTGTATCTTTAAACCTCCAGAGTCGTTCACGCTCAATATATGTTTGTTGAATGAACAAGTGGATTATGTATAATTCAGCAGGAACACTTGCCATACAGTTCATGGTATGGAATGAGTGATATGACAGGAGGTACCAGTTGAAACCAGATGATGAAGGACTACAAATTTCAAATTAAGAAGTTTGAAGTCATTTACTATTACCTTTTTTTTTTTT
>NW_012108786.1:275932-278391 GCF_000951045.1 Mandrillus leucophaeus | reverse complement strand
TCATTAAATGGTTTGATTTTATGCCCACCGCAGTCATAGATGAGAGAAATTATTTTCTTTTACATCTTTAAGAAGTTAAATTAAAAAAGAAATAAGAATAATTTTGTCCAACTATACTTCAATGATTTTACTCATTCAACAGATTGTTCTGTAGTTACAAATTCTGAAGACTGTGGATGATAGAAGGTATCTGAAACATTGTCCTCAACCTCTGAGGTACTTACTGATCTATGGAGGACATATGTAGAGAAGTCACTGTAAAAGTAGGTGAACATTGCCTAGTACTACATTGAACTATGGAATAGATGGATTACTTTCTTTTGAGGATATAGGGAAGACTTCATGGAAAAGTTTCTATTCATGGAAATTGATGGAAAAGCTACCTGAAATGAAGAGATTGTCAAGAATTAAGGATGGAAGTGCAGGAGGTTATTTTTATTTTTTTGCATGGTTTCCAACCATTCCTGAGCTCCTAGAATATATAACTGAATACCCATTAGCTGCGTATTTGTATCTCTAAACCTCCAGAGTCGTTCACGCTCAATATATGTTTGTTGAATGAACAAGTGGATTATGTATAATTCAGCAGGAACACTTGCCATATAGTTCATGGTATGGAATGAGTGATATGACAGGAGGTACCAGTTGAAACCAGATGATGAAGGACTACAAATTTCAAATTAAGAAGTTTGAAGTTATTTACTATTACCTTTTTTTTTTTTTTTTTTTTTTTTTGAGACAGAGTGTTGCTCTGTCACCCAGGCTGGAGTGCAGTGGCCTGATCTCGGCTCACTGCAAGCTCCGCCTCCCGGGTTCACGCCATTCTCCTGCCTCAGCCTCCCCAGTAGCTGGGACTACAGGTGCCTGCCACCACGCCTGGCTAATTTGTTGTATTTTTATTACAGACAGGGTTTCACCATGTTAGCCAGGATGGTTTTGATCTCCTGACCTCGTGATCCACCCACTTCAGCCTCTCAAAGTGCTGGGATTACAGGCGTGAGCCACCGCGCCTGGCCCTTACTGTTATCTTTTAAATGCTGTTTACTTAAAAGAAAGAAAAGAAAAGGAAAACTCGTTGTGGCCACTATCAATAAAGTTTATGAAAAGTAAAAAAAAGAAGTTTGAACTTAATCTAGTAAGAAGTTTATAGATGGAAGAAATGGCATAATAAAGAGATTTCTTGGGAGGATGAATATAGCAGCTATAGACTACAATATGAGTAAATCATGGTACTTTCTTGTGTACAGCATCCCCACAAATAAATATGCTTATAATGTATATGTGCAAATTTCTAAGATAAATGTATATTCAATATTATACTCAGAAACCTGAATTCTCTCCATTCGGCATTGAAAAATCAGAAAAAAATGGCTAGACTCAGGAGTTCAAATAGTAAATTCTGACTTTTTAATTCTCATGTTGGCATTTCATTACGTGATTTGCTTCTGAAAAATTAAGTTTATCTATTCTTTAGCTTTGTAATGCTATGGTTCTTCTGTTTTTCTTTTTTTTTTTTTTGGTTCTCATTTGGCTACTACTCCTTTTCTGAATGTCTCAAACATTTATCAAAGGTTCATTATGACACGTACCTGAACTATCCTGCTATGACTACGTAAACGGAGAATTCAATCTAGTTTTGAGACAGTCTTAAATGTTCCTATTTGTATTTCAGCTACTCATGCATGAACTTGATTACAAATTATGTATACATAGCCATAGTTAGTGAATCCTCAAACCATATTGCAAGCGTATCATATTTCACTCACAGGACAACAGAATACCAGCTGTCATTGGTGTTTTATAAAGATAAATTACTGAACCACAAAAATCATGAGATGAATTGTAACACAGCACTTGGATTTCATACATGGAGGAACCGTGGTTTTGTTAGTCAATCACAGGTGAGCACTCTTGGTTTTCATGTCTAACAGCATTATTGTCACTACTGACAACTCTACTCATCATAGGGGAAGTGGGTTCTTTCTGGAAAGCCTACAGGGCTAAATTGCACTGCACATTGTATTCCTATTTACAGCATCTGTGCTTCATTTGCAGGTTTTTTCTTTGTCAATTGAAGTCAGCATTTGAAAGAAAAATTTCTTATAAATACAAATACATACATGAAAGTGTGCTAGTATAAAAAACCTAACATAGTCATTAATATTGCCATATCTGTTCCCAATATACAAGAAGACCTTATGCACTCTCAAACACAGGTAGATCTTGATGAAATGTTATGCTGTCACAGTAGAAAACAATGCTTCAATCTAATCAGAATACAGAAAGAAATTGTGTCTGCATTAAAACCATTACACTCCAATATGAGCTCCAAGTTTGGCACCAAATTCATTTGTTTATTTTTACAAGCTATGGTATCTGTAACATAGCTGAGACAATGGTTACTTCAAGACAAGTGGCAATTTAAACTGTACCAGGGATAAAGACAAACTATTTAATTC
>NW_012108786.1:268579-269592 GCF_000951045.1 Mandrillus leucophaeus | reverse complement strand
TATGTAGCCATAAAAAAGGATTAAATATATTTTGCAACAACATGAATTGAGTCGAGGTCATTATCCTGAGAGAAATAACTCAGAAAATCAAATACTGCATATTCTTACTTAGAAGTGAGAGTTAAACAATGGACACGCATGGACATATAGATGGAAATTATAGACACTGCGGACTCCAAAGTGGAGTGGGTCAGAGAGGGTGAAGGTTGAAAAAGTATTGTTGGAAACAATGATCACTATTCAGGTGATAGGTGCCCTAGTAGCCCAAATTTCACCATTATTTAAATATATCCAGGTAACAAGCCTGCACATGTACCCTCTGAATCTAAAATAAAAATAACGAAAATTAAATAAAAGATATTGCTCTTCAGTGTATACAACTTGAAGCTTCAAAACCAAAACATGCTACCATAATTATTAATTTTGGAACAGTAATATCAATACAACAACAATTTAAACAACACAAACCAAACCCAGAACCCCTCCACGTAGACTGTAAATTTCAGCGGGAGGTGGTGGTAAGGTGACTTCAATCCTGCCAGTTCAGATTGTCCTCAGTGCTGGGGCTTCTGCAGGCAGGGAGTGGACCAGGAAGCAGCATATAGGACTTCAATGCCAATTTAAGCAGCAGCAGAAACCCCACACCATGCCAATAAACCACAGTCCACAGCAAATGGAAAAGAAGAATAGCTAAAAACGGGAGTGTCCTTAAGACTTCTCTCCAATGCCTACAACCCACATATCATTTTATGTACTGTTATTCTAACCTCAGATAACTTCACTTAACATAAGCAAATGGAAGTATATTAAAAGACAAATCACCCAGATGATAAATAGATTTGAATCACACTGTATATAGGAAGCTTTAAGAAACTGGAATACATGGCCAGGCGCGGTGGCTCACGCCTGTAATCCCAGCACTTTGGGAGGCCGAGGCAGGCGGATCACGAGGTGAGGAGATCGAGACCATCCTGGGTAACATGGTGAAAACCCGTCTCCACTAAAAATACAAC
>NW_012108786.1:263887-265634 GCF_000951045.1 Mandrillus leucophaeus | reverse complement strand
TCAATAAGGTTTCAGGATACAAAATCAACATATAAAAATCAGTATCATTTCTATACACCAATAGCATTCGAGCTGAGAACCAAATCAATAACTCAATTCCACTTACAATAGCTACACACACAAGCACACACACTATCTAGGAACATGTTTAGCCAAGGACGTGAAAGATCTTTACACAAACTACAAAGCACTGCTGAAAGAAATCATAGAAGACACAAACAAGTGAAAAAAAATCCCATGCTCATGGATTGGAAGAATCAATGTTGTTAAAATGACTATACTACCCCAAAGCAATCTACGGATTTAATGCAATCCTATCAAATTACTAATGTCATTTTTCACGGAAAAAGAAAAAAAAAAATTCTAAATTTCACACGGAACCAAAAAAGAGCTCGAGGAGCCAAAGTAATCCTAAACAAAAGGAATGAAGCCAGGAGCATCACATTATCTGACTTCAAATTATACTATAGGGCTATAATAACCAAAACAGCATAGTATCGATATAAAAATAGACACATAGATCAATAGAACAGGATTCAGAAATAAAGCCACACACCTACAACCAAGAGATTTGTGATAAAATCAACAAAAAAAAAAGAATGGGAAAGGACATCCTATTCAATAAATGGTGTTGAGAAAATTGGAGAGCCATATGCCTAATAAAACTGGACTCATACCTCTCACCAAATACAAAAATTATCTCAAGATAGATTAAAAACTTGAATGTAAGACCTGAAACTATTAAAAAAAAAACATGAAATATCCTAGGAAAAATTCTTCTGGACATTGGTCTACGGAAAGAATTTATGATGAAAACACCAAAGAAAATGCAACAAAACCAAAAATAGACAAATAACATGTAATTAAACTAAAAAGTTTCTGCACACCAAAGGAAATAATCAACAGAATAAACAGACAACCTACAGAATGAAGAAAATATTTGCAAATTATGCATCTGACAAAAGACTAACATCCAGAATCTACAAAGAACTCAAAGAACAAACAACTTCATTAAACAACAACAACAAAAAATTAAAAAGTGGGCAAAAGACATGAACAGACATTTATCAAAAGACATACAAGTGGACGATAAACATATAAAAATGTGCTCAATGTCACTATTCATCAGAGAAATGCAAATTGAAACCTCAATGAGATCACAAAATCAATGATGATCATCTTACACAAGTCGGAATGGCTATTAATAAAAGTCAAAAAACATCAGATATTGGTAAGGATGCAGAGAAAAGGGAATGCCAGTACAACATTGGTGGGAACTTAAATTAGTACAACCTCCATGGAAAACAATACGGAGACCTCTCAAAAATCTAAAAGTAAAATTACCATTCGATCCAGCCATCCCACTTCTGTGTATCTATGCAACACTCATATGTTGATCACAGCACTATTCAAAATAGCAAAGTCATGGAGTCAACTAAGTGTCTATCAACTGACTAGGAAAAGAAGATGTTTGTGTCTCTGTGTATGTGTGTGTCTGTGTGTGCATATATTATATACATATGTAATATATGTTACTTGTTATATGTATGTTACATACATGTCATGCATATACACATATGTATGTATATAATATATACATATATACGTGTATATACACATATATACATATATACATGCATATGTACATGTTTTATATGTGTACGTATGTATGTGTATCCATATGACATATATGTAACATAATACATATGTAATGTATTATATACATATGTAATATATTAGATATATG
>NW_012108786.1:217401-261628 GCF_000951045.1 Mandrillus leucophaeus | reverse complement strand
ATTTCAAATTACTAGAGATTTGAAGAAGCAGAGTGATATCATTTGGCTATGTCCCCACCCAAATGTCATTTTGAATTGTAGCTCCCATAATTCCACATGTTGTGGGAGGCACCCGGTAGGAGATAACTGAATCATGGGGGTGGTTACCCCATACTATTCTTGTGGAAGTGAATTTAAGTCTCATGAGATCTGATGGTTTTATAAGGGGTTTCTCTGTTCACTTAGCTCTCATTCCCTCTTCCCTGCCCATCACGTGAGACGTGGTTTTCACCTTCCATCAGGATTGTGAGGCCTCCCCAGCCACATGGAACTGTGAGTCCATTAAGCCTCTTTTTCTTTATAAATTACTCAGTCTCAGGTATGTGTTTACCGGCAGTGTGAAAACAGACTAATACACAGAGCGTGCATTAGGGATAATGTGTAGTGCAGTCTGGCTGGCATTCAGGGTGTCTGGAGCAGAGGGAGAACTGGGGAACCAAACTGGACTTGGACCAGACTGTGAGAGTTTTTACACTCCATATAAAGACATTAGACATCACATTGCAAAAATTGAGAACATTTTAGAGGTGGCTTGAATTTATTTAATAAAATAAATAATCTCATGAAGCTGGAGTTAAATGGAGAGAAGAAAAAACACTACACTTACTCCTGCTGCTTCTCAAATGAATGGTATTTTAAAGGAACATCAACTTACTTAGCAGCTAAGAGAAGGATCTATTCAATTTAACAAGGTGTTATCATGATATATACAAGTTGTTCTTTCGTGAAACTACTTACATTTCTGTTTTAAAAACTTAAATTCTACGTTCAGTAACGTTACTCAAAGTGTAATGAGCTGGCAGAGATACAAGATTTTCTACAAATCCATTCTGAAGCTGACTTCTGAAAAATCAGGTACAAAAAGCGGTTCTAGTTTTATCTCTGGTAGGGGCTTCCTACGGGGAAAAGAAGAGCCATGGACTAAAAATGACTTACCAATCCCTACCAGCGTAGATCCAGAGTGGAGGCTGCCATGGCAGTCATCCTACTGGCAAATGAATTAACACAAATTATTTCGCACATGAGGCTAAGCTAGCAGGAGAAGATTCCTGGACTCTGACTAGATTCAAAGAGACAGCTTACCAGAGGCTTAAGGGCTGAAAGAACCAGACACAATATATAGTACACACATCTGAGCCATGGCATTTATAGGAACAGCCTGTGGAATACCTGTGTGACAATCATTAGTAACAAATGAGGTCATTTGTCTAAAATGCAGATGCCCTGAGAGATTCTACTATCCTAGGTCTGTTGTGTGGCCTGGTAGGTGGTGATGTACCTACAGCCAGGGCTAAGAGCTATTGCTCAAATAGCAATGTCCAACAGAAATGTAATGTGAGCCACAAAGTTAAGCTACATGTGTGATTTTAAATTTTCTAGTAGCCACATTTAATAAAAGGATAAAGTAACAAGCGACTTAATTTTCGTATCTATTTTACCCAATATCCAAATATAATTATTGTAACATGCAATCAATGTGGAAGTTTGTAATGAGATGTCCTGCATCCTTTTTTTTTTTTTCTTTTGTCATACAAAGCCTTTTACATACTAGTACATACTGAGTATTTCACAATGGAAGCTCATCTCAATTTGGAATGCCGCGTTTCAAGGGCTCATAGGCACCTGTGGCTGGTACTCATGAACTAGACAGAATAGATATAGAAAGAAGAGACGTGACTTTTTGCTTTCACTGAAACTATTTTGAATTCTAAATCAACCTCAGGTTTGAGTTACTGTGTTATGTTACGTATTGCGTTTGTATTCTTTTAAATTTTTTAGTGATAGGGTATCACTCTGTTGCCCAGGCTAGAGTGCAGTGGTACAATCATGGCTCACCGCAGCCTCAGAATCCTAGGCTCAAGCTATGCTCCCATCTCAGCCTCATCAGTAGCTGGGACTACAGGAGCATGCCCCCACACCCAACACATTTTTTAATTTAAAAATATATTTTAGAGACAATCGTCTTACTATATTGCCCAGGCTGGTCTGGAACTCGTGGTCTCATGGAATCCTCCTGCCTCAGCCTCCAAGTAGCTAGGATTACAGGCATGAGCCACTGCAACCAGTTATTCTTCTCTCTTAACTCCATGGCCTGAAACCTCATATCCCTCATTTCTACTGCTTTAACCTAGCAAATTCCTATCCATGCTTAAATCTCCACTGAAATAATCCTTGCTCAGGAAAATCTTTCTTGATTGTCCTGGCCCTTCTGTCTCCTCCTGCAACATCATCAAAAACAAGAAGAATACAGCAAACATGTAAACAAAACCCAAGTGACCTGGTTTCTTGTTTCCTTGTCAAATGTGCTCAGTGTACTGTGTCTCTCATAATGCTACTGCAGTTGGTTGCACATGTATTTATGTGATGATGATTCTAACTCGCTCCTTCTCCTTGATGGAAGGTGCTGTGTCGGTATGTAATAGGGTCTGGATGGCAGCATATATCCAACATGGTTATGTTGAGTGGGTGAACACTTTCCCAGCTCCTGAATTAAGCCTTCCCTCTGCTGAAATAGATTGAATCTTTGTTTTTTGCAATTAGAAAAGCCTAAATAAAACATGTGTTAACCTAAAAGTTACCCTAGATATGTAAAAAGAAGAAATAAAAGTGCATTTTGAAATATCTTATGGTCATATATACACACAAAATAAGTCTTTATCAGTCCTCAAGGACCAATCAACCAGAGGAGAATTTACCGCAAGGTGGATTAAGCTTTAGATTCAGGACCGTGCGAGTTCTAGCCGTTCTCTTCTAAGGAAGGGAAGCCAGGTTACACTCAGGAAGCATTTCATTATAACATTATAAGTATTTCTAGTAAAGCACTTGAGACCTTAAAAAAATTAGAGACTCGAGCACCCAAGGTCCAAATATTTGTTATGGGTTTTTTTCATTCTAAATAAAGACTCCATTTAGTACTTTAATTTGTAATTTTGTATCATTTTAAGAGTTCCCCTACCTCCAGTTTGTATAAAGCTTTCAACTACACAAAACTTGGATGCATCAATGCTGAGAAGATAAAATCTTTCATTCTTTGATTCATTTGTGTAATAAGAAAAAAAATATCTAAATCCTTCTCCAAAAATTTGGACTGTATAGGTTAAATCTCTTTTGACATTAAAAACTCAGTGCACCTGAAATCAAACTTGCTCTCCTTCTGACATCCCTAATGCTATCTCCATTATTGCCTTTTTTTATCATTATAATGCTGTAAGTTGTAGGATACATGTGCAGAACGTGCAGCTTTGTTACATAGGTATACATGTGCCATGGTGGTTTGCTGCACCCATCAACCCACCATCTACCTTAGGTATTTCTCCTCAAGCAATCCCTTCCCTACCCTACACCCTGCAACAGGCCCCGGTGTGTGATGTTCCCTTCCCTGTGTCCACGTGTTCTCATTGTTCAACTCCACTTATGAGTGAGAACATGTGGTGTTGGTTTTCTGTTCCTGTGTTAGTTTGCTGAGAATGGTTTCCGGCTTCATCCACGTCCCTGCAAAGGACATGAACTCATCCTTTTTTATGGCTGCATAGAGTTTAGAAGTCAGTGCAGCAAGATATAAATTTGGTCATTATCTGTATGTATTATATTTAAAAACACTGAAGTAAGTGTCAAATGAATGAGAGTATCAAAAAAGAGGATGTAAATACATTAAATTTTTAGATAGCAGACACTTAATAAATGTCTACAATTGGTAGATTCATTCTAATCTGATAGCATTAAATACCTTTTATAAAAATTCAAAAAATATTGGACTGTAATGCTTATGTATTCACCTTTCTTATTAAAGCGCATGGGTCAGCACAAAGTAGGTTACAAGCAGTTTAAGAGTGCCAGATTTCAGGGAACAGTGAAAGACGGTGTGCGTGGGAGGCACATTCCACTGCTTCTCACCACAACCACAAACGCCGTTCTCTGAAGACCGGAAATATCACAGGGATGACTCCAGACTTCCATTGGGTACCTTGTACTCTACTTTGTGAGATTAATCTCAATAGTTAGAACTGAGGATTGTGAGGGTAGGAAAATGAAGAGGCGAAAGTCACTGATCCTCTCTTTAAGATTTTTATAATCGAAAACACACTCAACACATATCAATTTTATGAGAGTACTATGAAAATTAAGTGCAAAATTTATGACAATTATTCATCCAGACATTTATTTATTCAACAAATAAGTGAATCCCAATTCTATGCTAACAGTGCTAGGAGTCTGATGGGATGCAAACTGATCATATTCCCATATTCCTGCCCTCACCAAGTCCACAGTTGAGTGATTACAGGAATTCAGGGAAAAGAAGTGTTAGCCTTGGTTAGCATAATAGGAAAACCTTAATAGTAAGGGTAAATTTTGAAACAGGACATCAGAGAGAGGAAGGATGCGTACCAAAAACATGAAAGGAAACAAGATTCTGGTAGAGGACATCACCATCAAAGCTAAATTCATCTTATTTACTCCTCAATCGTTAAGTATCACTCATTGACATTCAACCACTGGACATTAATACTGTTTCCCATTACTTTCACTGTTGTCTTTTGAATTTCCATGTTTTTCATTATTCTGTTTGAAATTTTTAAAGTATTACAGGGCTATGCAATGTAGTTAGATGTAAAAAGAATCACTGGATGTAACCTATAGGAATATGGATACAGCAATGCCAAAAGCATTGCATTTGTACTATCATATGACATACATTTATTCTAAATGACTTTTTGTGTTCGCCCTTTGTCTCTTCTTCTCTTGTCCTGATTATCAGAAATCTGGGATTCAGCTAAGCAAGAAAGCCAGGAGGCCATAGAAAATCCCCTATTGAAAATGAAGCTTAAGTGTAGATTGCTTTGATACGTAGCCTTCCGTGCCCCTTACTGTTAAGTAGCTTTAATTTCAAAATTATCTCTTCTTTTTGCTATTTAACAATAACACTGTCCTAGAGTGCTAAACAGTTTCTGCCAGAGAAAATGAAATAAGTATTCTATAACCCTTACAGACTTAAAATGGGAATACACAACATGCTAAGAAACAGATAAGTTGGAAACTTAAATAAAGCACCAAGGTCAGAAACTGAATTTTGCTTATGATAAATGACTTAATAAAAGAGATTAAAAAAACACAACTGGTTATAACTACTCCCACAACCCCAGTTCTGCCATAAAAATAATGATTAAATCCAACAATAGGCTCAAAATCTCATTTTACTCACTGCAATAATAAATAGGGTTTTAAAATTATTTTTTATGGAAGCACAAATTTCTCAGTGAACAGCATGCTGCAGTTCTCTTAGGCTGCAGAAATACCTTGACTTTGTTCTTCATAGTAATAGTCTCAGAGCATCGAGATACTCAGAGCACCAGAAGCATGGAGGTAAATCATGCTGTGAAAGATCCCAATGCTGGTCCACCAGCCAAGATCCCTGAGGCTGATACACCACAAAGGGAAATAGGGGCTGTCTCCACAACATTTTGCAAATTAAAAAGTTAAGAAGAAGTGGTCTCAATGCCATATGACTTGGTACATTGAGAATGTCTTTGTGCTATGTTTTTCAGCTCCATCTGGTCATTTACGTTTCTCTCTAAACTGGTTATTCTAGTTAGCAGCTTCTATAGACTTTTATCAAGGTCCTTAGCTTTTTTGTATTGGGTTAGAACATGCTTCTTTAGCTCAGCTAAATTTATTACTCACCTTCTGAAGCCTACTTCTGTCAATTCATCCATCTCATCATCCACCCACTTCTGTGCCCTTGCTGGAGAAGTGTCGTGATCATTTGGAGAATAAGAGGCACTCTGGCCTTTTGAGTTTTCAGCATTTTTTCGTTGATTCTCTCTCATCTTCATGAGTTTGTCTGGTTTAGATCTTTGAGGCTGCTGACCTTTGGATGAGGTTTTCGTGGGGACTTTTGTTGATGCTGTTGTTGGTGCTTTCTATTTGTTTTTCTTTCAATAGTCAGGTCCCTCTTCTGTAGGGGTGCCCTGGTTTGCGGAGGATTCACTTCCGACCCTATTCATCTGGTCCCTCCCACACTTGGAGATGTTACCCAAGGAGGTAAAGATGGCTTCCTTCTCCTTCCTCTGGGATCTCTGTCCCTGAGGGGCACTGATCTGATGCCATCAGGACTGCTCCTGGGTAAGGTATCTGAAACTTCTGTTGGGAAGTCTCACCCAGTTGGGGGGGCACGGGGTCCAGGACCCACTTAACAAAGCACTTTGACTGTCCTTTGGTGGAGGGAGTGTGCTGTGCTCAGGGGAAACCCACTTGTCTGAGCTGTCCGGATTCCTCAGAGCTAGCAGGAGAAAAGACTAAATCTGCTGGTCCATGGAGACCACAGCCACCCCTCCTACTAGGGGCTCAGGCCCAGGAAGACCAGCGTCTGATCCCTAAGCCCCCCACTGGAGTTGCTGGAGATCCTGCAGGGAGGGCCCACTCAGTGAGGAGGGATGGGTCAGAGTCTGCCCTACAGAGGCAGTCTGGCCACGATCTGCCACAGCTGGTGTGCTGAGTTGTAGGGGCCACTACCTCTTGGAATCAAGCCATCCAGTCTCCCCAGCACCAGCAGGGGAAAAATGGTGGCCTGTAGTTATCGTGATGGCTGCTGCCCCATGGCACAGGTTTATCTGTGTAACAAACCTGCATGTCCTGCATATGTATCCCAGAACTTAAAATAGAATAAAAAATCTTTATGCATATAAAGTAGTAGTGATCCATCTCCTGGGTACCCACACAGCCCTGCTTGTCAGGAGCTAGAATTCAACTGTCACGCCTCCCTTACCTGGGAGAACTTCTGAAGTACAACCTGAGCAATGCTAATGGTGACCTTGGTCTCAGGTGCCTAAGAGATGGAGCCCTTTCTACAGAGCAAGACTTGCCTTCTCAGGAGTCTATCTATTGAACTTCGCAGAAGGCTTAATACACAGATAACCCCCCTCCTGATGCAGGATTTGAAACCTCTGTCTGAAAATTGGAGCTTGGCCTCAATTTCCTGAACCTCAATATGTCTTTTGAGCTTCACATCAAATACTTCATAGCTGTTTAGGAAAACGGTAAATTAAGAAGGGGAACACTGTTACATTTGTAGCGCATTTAAAGTTCTCACTGATGCTATCACCTGTCTTGCTGCATCCTCCAGTGCTTGAAATCTTGTGTGACCTTGGTGTTATTGTGGATGCGGGTATAAAGGTTCTTAACAGCTGTAGGGTTCTGATGCAGCTGCTCCAGGCTGGCCCCATCAGGCAGCTCCTCGGCCTGAGGCTGGGAGATGGCTTGATGAGGCCATCCTGGAGCAGCTGCATCAGATGGTTTGACATGCCCTGGTGGGCACAGGCTCTGCAGGGGCCAGTAAGTGACCGTGCTCCTCCTGCAGCTCAGACACTCCATTTCAGACTCTCTATTCACAACCCCTCACTTCCTGAAATTTTATCCCACTTCCCCTTAGACTGTTACCTTGTTCCACCATTCTACGTATCTCTTTCACAGAGGAGAGAGGGTCTAAAAACACATTGACACTAAGTATTGGCACTTTGAAAGATATTTAAAAATACTTCCCACAATAAATAAATATCTAACTGTAAAATCCCATGCTTCTCTGGGGAAACGGTTTTGGATTATAGTCCTCTCTTAAGAACCTCATATTATCTTGAAGCAAGAGCTGATTTCAGGCCCTGCATAAGTGTATCTTACTTTGAGTCATCATTTTTCATGTGTTTACTTCATTTGCTTCTATTTTCCTTGCCTTTGTCTGACCTTTTGAAAACAGTAGGTTTACCCCATATCTGTTTGTCACTGTCATATAAATAGCAATCAAATAAAGCAAACTCATTGCTTACATCTGTGGAGTTTCCTAGGTTGGAATGCTAAGGCCTCCAGTGACTGCTAGGATAGTGCAAGACAGTTCTCTGAATCCCGAGCACCTCATGCCAAATGGGATGTCCCCATAGACTCAAACACACATGCACGCTCTTTCCCCTATATGTCTTCCTTTGCAAATTATTCTTCAATTCATTCAAAATGATTCCTCGAAGAGTGAACTGATTTTTAATTATTTAGGGAGATGGAGAAATGAGACAGAGGTCACATTTAAATATTGAGGTATCCGTATGTATACATCAGAGCTGAATCAATTTCTATGTATGATTTCTATGCTGTAGGAACATGTGGCCCCTCAGTCTGCTTCACTCCTTCCAGGTAGAGCACACAGTATGTAAGAGATAAGAGACACAAATCATGTACTATAACCTCACTCTAATACCATTTACTATTATGTATAAGTCAAATTATTTCAGGCAGATCTCTGATCTGGTCCAAAAAGAGATGACAGATCAATGTTGAGATGTTCCTGTTGTTTTGTGTATGTTTTCAAGGAAAAACAATATATACTTCTACCAGGAGTTAAAAATAGGTAACTTTTAAAATTTAAAATACCACCTTTTAGAAGACCTTGCAGACTCCCAGATAATCCCTACAGTCAGAAGTTTTTTTTTTTTTTTAATTTTTATTTTTCTCCCAGGCAGGGTCTCCCTCTGTCACCCAGGCTGGAGGACAGCAGCATGATCACGGCTCACTGCAGCCTCTGCTTCCCGGGCTGAAGCGATCCTCCCACTTCAGCCTCCAGGGCAGAGTAGCTGGGACCACAGGCATGCATCACCACACTACCATGCCTGGCTAACCTTTTGCATTTTTTGTAGAGATGGGGTTTTGCCACATTGCCCAGGCTGGTCTTGAACTCCTGGACCCAAGCAATCCACCTGCCTCAGTCTCCCAAAATGCTGGGATTGGAGGCATGCGCCACTACCTTTGGCCAACTAAGTCTTGTTCCAATGTTCAGTTAATTGCCTCGTGTTTGTTACTCTGTAGGCTGTGTCTACAGAAAGTTACTATGTGTATTAGTTTTCTGGGGCTGTCATAACAAAATACACAGACTGGGTGCTTAAGCAATAGACATGTATTACCCCATAATACTGGAGGCTAGAAGTCCAAGATTAAGTTATCAGTATATTTGGGCTCTTCTGAGGCATCTTTCCTTGTAGTTGGCCATCTTCTCCCTGTGTCTTTTTTTGTTTTGGAGATAGAGTCTGGTTCTGTCTCTCAGGCTGGAGTGCAGTGGAACGGTCTTGCTCACTGCAAGCTCCTCCTCCCGGGTTCACGCCATTCTCCTTCCTCAACCGCTCAAGTAGCTGGGACTACAGGCGCCACCCCCTCACCACGCCCAGCTAATTTTTTGTAATTTTAGTAGAGACGGGGGTTTCACCATGTTAACCAGGATGGTCTCGATCTCCTGACCTCGTGATCCACCCGCCTTGGCCTCCCAAAGTTCTGGGATTACAGATGTGAGCCACCGCGCCCGGCCTCCCTGTGTCCTTTCATACCCCTCCCTCTGTGTGTGTCTGTGTCCTAATCGCCTACTTAAGGATGCCAGTGAGATTGAACTAGAGCTGACCCTAACAACCCTGTTTTAGTTATTTAAAGCCTCTGTCTCCAAATACAGTCACATTCTAGGGTATCAGGGGTTAAGACTTCAACATATGACTTGTAGGAGAACACAGTTTAGCCCATAACACACCCTATAGTTATATTTAGTTCCCTTTCAATGCTTGAGCTTTAGCATTCTGTCTTTCCGCAGTCTTCAAGTAAAATCATTGCAGGTTTTTTAAACATTTCAAAGTGTGTTGTAAAATCCTTCAGTATGTTCCACATTCACTTTTGCTGCCCTTCTTGAACTTGTGTCTTACACATCCTCTTTGAATTGTGGTCCTAAGAACAAGCTACGTTTTATAACAAAAGATTATCATCCATTCCTTGTAACTTTTGCTTGCCTCCTAACACAGTGCCTGGCTCATGGTAAGCACCCAAAAATATTTGGATGAATATAATGAGAAATTTTATCATTATACATGGTTGTAATAAGTTATAATCCTGACTTATGTCTAGCTTGTAGTTCATTATGATTCTTAAATTATCTTCTGCTTTGCCAGCAAATAACCAATCAGTTTTACTTGAACAGATGCTTGCCTAATGACTCAAATTCTTTCAGAATAATTGTTCCGATTACAAAATTCTAAGCAACAAAGATTCCCAAACCTGAAGTTTTAAAACAGTTGGCTCTCATAATACCCTCATTTTTAGCTTTAGCTTCTGCTAACCGTTTTGTATCACTGAGTAGTCATGGATAATTTTTTTATTTTTTCCCAATGAAAGTAACCTGAAAACACCATTCAAATAATATTTGTGCTAAAAGATCACTTCTCTGACCTACGGATCAAAAACTTGCAATAGGTGAGCTGTTCTGCATGATAGTAGGGTTTTGTTTTGTTTTGTTTTGCTTTTAAATATCCCTTTACCACCTGATAAGAACTAGTACCGGGAGATTTCCTCTCTAGAGCTTCCAAATATTGGTACCAACATTGACTGCACAACATAGAATTATATGTGGAGCTATTTAGAAATGCAACAACCTAGGAACTATCTTAGACCTTCTGATCAGAATCTCAGAGGGTAGAGAGTATGTTTTCAGAAGGTGAACTGGTAATTTTTATGCATAGTCAAGCTGAGAAATTTGCTTAATAATGAAGTAGTTCCAAAATGTAGCTGCACATTGAAATCACCCAAAGAAGCTTTAACCTGGTGATGTCTGGATCTCAGTCCACTGCCAGGATAACAGAAATTTAAATGTTTCTCACGTGATTTAATGGGTGACCAAAAAGATACACTGCTGAGAAATTAGAAGGACATTACTATATTTTTAATAAATCATTCAAAAGTGAAAAGCATAACATTAGGATGAGCCCCACATAACATATGTTTATTACAAGTGGTTCAGTATGAATTGCCAGAGACTGTAAAATGTGGACAGAGATGTGTCTGGTTGTGCCTTGGATTTTGCCAGAGACTACAGTTTTTAACACTTAGCTGCGATGGAATTCTCTGGAAAACATATCATAACGCTGATTATTGGACCCATCATCAGAGTTTCTAATTCAGTTGTCCTGGAGTGAGTTCCAAGTATTTACCTTTTTGCAAGTTTTAGACTAATATTGATGCTGCTGGTTCGGGAACCACATTTTGCGAATCACTATCATTAAGTTTCCCCATTCACAGAGAGCCAATATCCTTTCACACAGGTGAGTCCATTGGTTACACCTCACAACTAAATAATTACAAGACCACAACTCAAGGAATATGCACCTGCCTTCAAAGAACATCGTGCAATATGAGAACTACAAGGTCTTCTCACAGAATTCCATATTCCCTACAAAATCATGGAGGAAAAAAATTATACAGGTTCTATGGTATCACCATTAGTTTTCATATTCTCTGAAATATTATAGTGTGGATAGTACACATTTAATTTCCATTTGTCATCTCATGCATACTGTAATATTTTCAGACTTTTCCTGTCCTCTATTTTTAATGAATGCTTGGAATTAATTTCAAACCCTTGAAGATAATCTACAAGACATTTTTCTTTTGATTTTTTCCCCATAATGTTAAACGTGCTTTTGAATCTTTGACTCAGAGGTATGGGCTTGCATTTTGCATATTATGGGTTTTTACATGAAATGTATCTTGGAGACTTGAAACAGAAAAACATTTTTGCCTTTACTTATTAAAGCCTCACCTGAACCATGCTAGAGAATCCCTCTTAAGTCCTCTCTCACAATAATAAGGTATATTTTCTCAGATCTATGTGAACAAACTTCACATTAAGTTGCAAACTGGGAAACCATGAATATTAAAGTTTTTCTTAGATGTGGCTCATTACTTTTCTTCATCTTCAACTTTTAGTTTGCCTTTGTCCTTGATGTTTTCCAGAGTTCCCATGGAAAAACATTTTCTGTTCGGAAATCCACTTTACTTTCCAAAACCATTTGACTTACCAGTTGTCTCCAACAAGATTGACTCAATAATGAATTCAATAATGGATCTAATCTTTTGTGGGGAGGGAGGGATAATGGAAAATGTACTCAGCTACAGCTATAAACACTAAACACTCTCAAAATTTTATTCATATTTAGGGAGATAACCTATATGACCTAGAATTTATGTGATCAATCTTTTGCAAAAACCTAATTGAGAGAAGTAATATTTAGGTTTGATAGTATAAAGAATACAGCATTCTCTACTTCTCTAGGTGTTTTTAATTTGACCCTCGCATTGACTTGTCATAAACCTCAGGAAGTCTACTCCTTTGAACAAAACAGCTTCAATCTTTGGGATTCACTTTTATGATGCTCTTGGCTTTCATTGAAGTCTTTTTAAAAATAAAGAAACACACACATGCAAATGATATAAACACTGCTTTGTATTTGCCATAAATGCCCTCCATATATGGTTCTACAGTAGAAAATTATCTTTGAATTTCACCCTGTGTAAACATTGTCTTCTTTGAAGAACTCATATACCTTAAAAATATTGTTTACTTAATATTTTTCTTTACTTATGTAGCAAACTCAGATCTTATTTGTCTCCCTTTTTCTTGATGTCATTTTCATATAAAGTAATATTTTTCCTATTTATACATCACTGAGGTATTTTAAAGAAACAGGAGAGCCATTAATATTAAAAGATGACAGATGTATTAGTAATACCCTCTAGAGCTTTGATAGCAGAATGGGAGGAAAAGTAAAAAGAGAAAACAAACGTATTGAGGAAAATGTCTCATGATTTTATACATTTAACCTTATGTCATTCTCAAAACTACTCTGACCACTAGATATAATGATCTTTCAACTGATACCCAGGGAAGTTAAGTGATACACCTACAGCCAGGTACCTGATAAACTAGAGGGGACAGATTTAAATACATGTCTTCTGACCACAACAAGCTACAACCAATAACACACACAGGAAGGAAGCTATTACAAGATGCTCACTTAAAATATAGTTATGTGACTTGTACCTGTAGACTTCCATGTGAACCATCCCATATTTCCATCTGCTTTATAAATATAGTCCAGCTGTGCCTCTGCTTTCACTCTGAAGCTTTAGAATTTGATAAAGAAATGTAGGACTCATCCAGGAAAAAACAATTCAGATTGTAGAAATGGGAATGTGGGAACACGCATGGGTGTTGGGAGGACTAAACTGCTATGCTTTTTCACTGGAATTAATGAAGACAGCATGGGCTAGTCTAGAGCACTAGATGTGGAATTCATGTTCACAACTGTTACTAAGACCTGCAAGTTTCGGAGGTCACTTAACTCTCCAGGCCTCAGTTTCCGCATCAACAAAACACAGAGGTGATATTGGATCATCTCCATGTTCATTTGCATCCCTAATCTTCAACTCTGTCTTTTTCACCTATGAGCTGATTATTATAGTTTATAGCTGGATTTAGAGGGTATCATACAGTTACAGGTGAGTTCATTCAGGGGACTGGACATTTCTTCAAGTACAGGAGAACAGTCAGGGGGCGCTGCAATCATACATGCTTGTGTTGTAAGCAAGCAAAAAAATGTGAAGGAAAAAATCTAAGGACTTCGGATATGGCTACATAGAGCATTAATGGAGATAGTCCAGTTAATATATATTTATTGTTATGTAGTTTCAAATTGCTAGGAGGATATTGAATGCACCTAATGCAAAGAATAAATGTTTGAGATGCTGGATGTGCTCCTCACTCTGATCTGATCACCAAACATTGTATGTATTGAAATATCACCATGTACTCTATGAATACGTACAACTTTGCATCAATTAAAAAATAAAAATAATTTAAAAATAAAATTAAACAGATTCACTTAATAACCAATTTTGTTTTTACTCAAGACTGTTGAATGATTGAGTGATTTCACCAACAGGGTTGTATTTCCTGTGGTTTCTTGCCATCTATTACTTTGAAAGTCTCTCTGTATATTATTTTTATTTGTACTTATTTACTTCTTTAGCAAACTATCATCATCATTGTATGTCATCCATCTAAACACTAAGATGTTGAACTTGGTGCTCCCGTTTGCACTCAGTATTTTAATCAAATATTTATTTGCACTCATTATGTATTTTAGACTTTGTTCAATACTGAATGGATGCAATCTGTTCTGTTGCCTCTCTCCGTCCCCCTCTGAACCTGCACTATTGATCTAGTCACTCAACCTATTACATTTCCCCAAGTTCCATATTTTTCATGAAGCCTGGATTCTATAAGTGAGTCATTTCACTTAGTTTTCTTTATCACCCTCCATGTAAAAGATCCTTAACTTCCTTCACACAGAGGGTTCCTTCTTTATGCTCATCCTGATCTGTGGACTCCCAATTTCCTAGTGTCATTTTAAAAAATAAATTGCACTTGTATTGGAGAAATACCAGTAAGTTAGGAATGCCTGATGGCAGTACCATAATTTTGGAGTTCCATACATGTGGTATTGTAACTGGGTATGTTTTGTGCCTAAGGAGTGTTTATGAGACGAATATCCCTTGTTTAGAAGGAGGCTATTATAGCAGGAGGCCCCTGCACTCACCCACTGTGCATTTCATCTCCTTGCACCTGAGCTGTTACCAGGAGCCCCAAAGAAGTGCTCCCAGGTTATCTGATTAGATTGCTGAGTGATCCGCTGCAAAGATTCCCAGTGAAAAGAACTATCGATGTTGCCCTGCTTGGCAGGCTTGCTTCCTGTTCAATAGACTTCTGTGTAAGCTGATTCTGAATGTGATCAATAATTGCCTTCTAAGCCTCAATGTTTCACTGGATCTCAAGAGACTGCCTGATGGGCATTGCCCTAGCTCACTTCTACAATTAGCCGTTTACCTCCTCTTAATCAAAGCAATTCCATCTCTCCACTAAAACTGTTTCCTCAAAAGCCACCAATGAGCCTTTTCCCTCAAACCAAAGCCTTTTCATTCTCTTGATACCCAAGTGTTTTTGACACCTTTTAGCATCCCTTCTTTGATAAAATTCTTAGTCCATGTGTTTCTTTTTTCTCATAATACCTACAATTTATTCCTTTGTTTCCATGCCTGATTTTTTTTTTCTTTTTATCCCATTAAGAATTGTAAATTATCAGTAACATGTCAGTTCTATTATTTTTTTTCTAGTATTTTTTTGGAGTCTTCAAAGTCAGTCTTGTGATTCAACTTATTATATCCAAATCTTCCCCTGACCACCACTGCATGTTTTCGTTGAATTACGCAGGTGACACCAAGTTCAATGCGTCTATTAACTGTCCTGTTCCCCACCATTCCCCTCACACAGGCAGGGACCCTTACCATCTCTTCAGAGGCAACTTCACATGTTAGTTCTCAGGTTTCAAATGTAGAACCCATTTGTCATCCTGCTCCTGCTTCTGTAATTTTATGTAGTATGCCTAGTTTTTCTTTGGGAGATATTTTCTACCATTCTACCTCTTTATTCTCTTTACTACCGCTTAGTCCAGGCTATCACTCTCGACTCCGCCTGCTTTCTGGACTCAAGGGCCTTTTTCCGTCCTGTATACTACTGTATACTGCTCCTACATTTAATACCTGCAGATCGCTTATCATGCCATTTTTACGCCTAGTGACCTATGCTCTCTATGATGGAGAGCATAACGTTATATGTCCCTAAATGAATGCAGAGCCTCCTTCAAGGGTAGCTCTCATCGCCCCTTCGGTAGGCTTTTTGAATTTTATAATCTGAAGACAGTGTCCATCTTTCTCTCTCACTCTCAGAATCAAAAGATCTCATTTTCTCCTTCTAGGTCACAAGGTCTTTCTTCCCCACCAACCATAGGTCCTGCCACTTTAGTATGGTAAGAAAATAAGGTGCAATCTTTGCTGGACGATGACCCAGTCTTCCTCGCTTCAATGTGGTTTATATCAATAAAAAAAATCTTATTTTAAAATACTAAGCATATGGTCTAAGTTTTCAAAGTCCCATGCCACCCATCACTTTCCTTATTAAAATATGGGCTAAGTGTGATGGCTTACACCTGTAATCCCAGCACTTCAGGAGGCTGAGGCGGGTGGATTCCTTGAGGTCAGGAGTTTGAGTCCAGCCTGGCCAGTGTGGTGAAATCCTGTCTCTACTAAAAATACAAAAAAAGTTAGCTGGGCATGGTGGTATGCACCTGTAATCTTAGCTATTCTGGTGGCTGAGGAACGAGAATCCCTTACACCCAGAAAGCAGAGGTTGCACTGAGCTGGAGATTGCACTACTGCACTCCAGCCTGGGTGACGAAAGCCCAATAAATAAATAAACAAACAAACATAAAAATAAAGTATGTACAGAGACCTCTACGTATTTATATGCAAGCAAAAGGAAGAGGTAGTTTTATTTTAGAATGTATCACTTTTATCTCCATTTTTTTGATATGGCATGGTAACTTTATTCACCTCCAGAGGTGCAAAATTATAGAATAAGAACAAAGTTAAACATAATTGACTTTAAAATACATAGTGCCCAATGCATGCAATATATAATATTTGACCAGTCATGGTGGCTCACACCTGTAATCCTGGCACTTTGGGAGGCAGATTACTTGAAGTCAGGAGTTCAAGACCAGCCTGGTCAACATGGTGAATCCCTGTTTCTACCAAAACTACAGAAATTAGCCATGGTGGTGTGCATCTGTAGTCCCATCTAATTGGGAGGCTGAGGTGGGAAGATTGCCTGAACCCTGGAGGCGGAGGTTGCAATGGGTTAAGATTGCACGACTGTACTTCAGCCTTGGGGATAGAGCAAGACTCTGTGTGTGTGTGTCTGTGTGTGTATGTGTGTGTGTGTGTGTGTATATATATATAAAAAATATTTACCAAGACAAGCATTTATAGGTATTAAAAAAGGTAAACAACCAAAAAGGTAACGTTCATATTGCTGCTGCTCTAGACACTTAATATACCTAAATAAACAAATCCATAAATAGAACTCATTTTACTTGGCAGGGGATCATTAAGCACACTTTGCTCTTTGCTGCAGGTTTTGTCCCCACCATAATGTCTAAATTGTTCACATGTGCTGCCAACACATGATTGCAATTATAACTTAAAAATAAAGGCAATTCTATGTTTCCTCTCTTTTCTGAGCAAGATAATAGTATTTCTTTGGAATATAAATTGCTACGATTTTTAGAGTTAGAAATTCTTCAAAGAACAATTAAGTCTTTGCTGAAACACGAAATAGAAGATAGTTCTAGAGAAGATTACAGCGTTTCAATTCAGTGCCCCCAATGAGAAATTTAAAAATTGGCTTAACTGTTGCCTGAGGTCATATCTCAGATTCTAAGATGTCAAGCGGTATGTTTTGAATGAGCTTAAATACATTCAACAATATAAGCAAGCCCTGTAAACTGTAAAGTTACTCGAGTGAATCAAATGTTATTTCCTATATATAATCAAAAAAAAAGAAAAATCATATGGTTATAATATTAAACATGGCACACATTTAACTAAAAGTTTAAAACATTTCTCTATTATCTTAAGGAACAGAACACAAAAAAATCAACCAAAACAGTTTTTTTAAAGTTAACACAAAGAAATAAAAAAACTCCTTTAGTTCGAAATGGCTATCTGATTCAAAATTATTTGAGTAGAATTTCACTTTTATACTAGTACTTGGTGATACATTTTTTCCTTTCTCCTTGTAATACTTTGGAGGTGCTAACTACTGTAAACCGAGTTTTTGTCTTTCTAATTGTAAATACTGTATTATGATAAGTGGCATTATAGAAAAAACTTATAGAACCTTAGAGTTGAGTAAACGGCCAGCAAGAATGACCTGGTGATCAGAGGGTCTTTCAAATAAAATGAAGTTTTCACTGACTCAGTGAGAACAGATTGTGTCTTGCATCCTGCCTGGTATCTTTCATTTTCACAGAAAGGCCCTGGCGAGTTGGGGGTAGAGGGAACACACCACTGAAATCACATGAATGAAAAAAAAAAATCAGTGAATCCCAAAGGTCAGGAATTCAGAGACATACAAAGACACCCAACCACTGGTTTGGATTCAAGGTTAGGGGAATGAATCCCAGTTTTCTCACTTACTGTGGAGCTGGAGCAAGTTACTTACAAAAGAGGGCCGTTGTCATTAAAATAAGACTTATGCCATAGAAGATGAAGAGTTGCCAATAGATACTATGTCAGCACAGTGCTTGGCACAGAAGATACACTCAGAAAATGGCACTCTCAGGTACAGAGTGGTACCCAGAGACCACTCGTCCAGCCCAAAGCCTGAGGATTGTTTGGGAGGTGGAATGATCAGTGTCATACAGCATCAGACTGCCCAGAAGAAAAGCTCCTTTCACCCAATCTCTGTGTCTAAGATCAGGGGATTCACTTTGGAGCCTCCCAAACTAGAAGAAACAGTTTTACTCGCAGTGGTTTTCTATTTCCTAATTATCATTATGTACACCTGGTTGTTCTTTTTCTGCCTTCAAAATCTTCAGAGAACTTTGGTTTCCTGTTCCCAATGTGGATCCTTTCATCCTCACACCATCTGAGAAAGTGATTTCTTTTTAATGCTCTAAGAAAATGGCAGGGGCACTAAAAAAAGAGAAAAAAAAAGCAATAATATGATGTTCTATCTTATCTATCTTGTAACATATCTTTTTCTAAAAAAGAAAAAAATAAAAACAGAGAACCTGTGAAGCTAATCAGCAGGATTGGCTCCAACTGGATCTGGCTGATGCTTCTACGTGGCTAGGGAACCCAGGTTTGTTAAAAATGGTGCTTCTGGGTCATTTTCTATATGAGATTCCAGAATAACAATGGTGAATCACAGTGCCTATGCTCCAATCTAGTGTAGAAGGTTCAATCCAGAGACCGGGGATTGTAACAAATAAACAAGCATCAGAATGGGCAGTAGCCAATACTATGCAAGGAAATAATCTAAATTTTAACGACCTGGACTAGGCATGTTATTCCCTCCCACTGAGGCTCTCTGAAGTTCAACTTCCTTAGGATTATCAGTCTTCATTTATCCCTGACAAGGTCCAACCTGATTTTTGGAGAATCAAGTGGAATGACAGGATATCAACTATTGAATCGTTTATTGAACACGAGAGGCAGCCTTCCTGAGTTCAGATCCAGCCCCTGCCACAACCCACATAGCACACTGTTGAGTGTAAACTAGCTATTTAAACTTCCAGTGTTTCAGTTTTATCTATAAAATGGGGATAATTCTTGTACCTACATCATAGAGTAATCGTGTAATTGGGTTGATTTTTGTAAAATGCATAAAGCGTATATAACAGATAGCAGAAACTGCAAATGTGTGACAGCTACATGACAGAATAAATCAATCCACCATGAGTTTGGAATTACAATTAGTATTGAATCCAAGGATTGAAAAACACATCTCATATCACCTTTACCCGTTAATGAATAGTTTAGATTAGTCAGTTACAAAACTTGGAACACTCTAAAAGAAAAATTATTTTTCTAGCCTTATTCTTTCATTATGGTATGAAATTATTATCCTTGCTTTGTAGAGGAAGCAATTGAAATCCAAGAAGTTAAAATTACGTACTAAAAGTGAACAAAAGATAAAACGAGAGAAGAGATGAGACTAGAAACTGAGAAAAAAAAAGGTCACCAAACCTGTTGGGAGACAGAACTTTTTTTCAAGATGTAATTCACAGCCCTTCCTGAAAATAATTAGAATTCCTGATAAAACACTTGAGTAATTTTCTGATAGACTCTCATGATACTTAAAGATCTTTTCTGGGAAGATCCACTCAGCTGACTGTCAGTTTTGAAACATACCTGTTTTTTTTGTTTGTTTTAACAAACAAAGTTGAATTTGTTCTTCAATATATGTGAACATAAAAATTTTTACAAATACTGTTAAATATAATTGTAAATATTAGTTATTTTATTTTTTTTTTAATTATACCCCTACATCTTTAATCCATCTTACAAGTAGTCTAATCTTTAACCAGGCAATTCTTCATTGAATGACCTCTCCCCACCACCCCTCACCCAAATGTTTCTACCTAGGAGAGAATCTTGAATTCAGCTTATTCAGCAACCTTTCATCCAACAGCATGTTTGAAATAAAACATAATGTGGGCTCATAATCATCTTATCTGAGAAGTTGTCTTTAAATATGTACATATTTCCCAGTTGAATACAGCACTTTTTCCTATATTCCCAAAGATTCTTACTCCTTGCTGTTTTTTAATTAATCCCCAAACTCATATATCCATTGAATTAAACTTGGAAGGAATATTAGGAACAAACTAGTCCAACTTTCCTGATTTAAAACATCTGCATCTTTCCAGCTACAGACATGGAGACTCAAAGATAACTTTAAACCGAAGACAAGTGTCTGCAATAAGCCATTACCATGGGCACAAATAGTTTTCTATTCACAGTAGGTTCATTTTATTTATTTGTTGGTTAGTTGGTCAGTTGCTTGTCTCTCCCTTTCCCACTCAGGCTCTAGGCGAAATAATAGGAAAGTATCATGAGCAGTGCACAGTCAGACACGACCAGGTCCACAAATATTTGTGTCTTTCCATAATGTCAGACTTTCATCAATGCTACTTCAATCATCAACGCCATGAGCTACCTGAAGCTCCAGAGGAGGCAATTCTCTTTAGTGCCACCCATTCACTTGGCAGAGCCATAGGCACACAAGCTCAAGTCACTCCACAGGCCAGTCAATATTGCAAACCATACATGTCTGTCTGTCTGTCTGTCTGTCTATCTATCTATCTATCTATCTATCTATCTGTGTGTTTTGACTAAACATTCCACAACAAAGTAACATTTAACATTAAGAAAAAGGAGCTAGGAAAAACGGGTTAACAAACCAGTTCAGGGAGAGCAATGTGGACAAAACAATGCCTCGTCCTGATCCAGGTGGTCCATCAGGGTCTTGCAAGGAAGAGACTTTAATGCGGGCAGAGTCTTCCGCAGAGGATGCTGGGTGCTTATCACAAGGGACAGAAAGATGGTGTCTGCTAAAACACCAACTGGTGAAGTCCTGCTCTTTTTTATGGCCACAGAGCCTTCTGGTGAGGACTAATAGTGAAAGGGTGTGAATGATTATGTCCTTATCTGGTTGGGTGCAGTCTCTATTGGTCAGCTGAACACCTGGTCCCTGTTGGCATGATGGCTTTTCAAATGTAAGATGGAGTCTTTTTCTAAGGTGGAGCTACTTATGCCAAGTGTGCTCTATACAGAGAAACTCTATAAAACAAACAAGAACCAAGCAACCCAAGGTTGGTAAGAGAAGCTCAAGAGAACACATGAGATAGCCAGTGGTTCTCAAACTGTAGCCGGCTCCGGAATTCACCAGAATCACCTGGAGGGCTTGTTCAGACAGACTGCTCAGCCATAGCCCCTCATGGCTGATTTTGTAAGTCCTGGGTGAGGTCTGAGAATCTAATCTGCATTACTAACAAGTTTCCAAGTGATGCAGATGATACAAGGGAGCCACACCGTGAACCACTCAGATGTGTTTTTTCAGTGGAAACTTCTTTTTAATCATCGCTTTCGGGCCAGACACACCCTTTCCCTCCTTCTCCTCCAAACTCCAAAGGTCTCCCTCCCCATGAAACAGGGGCTGTACTAAGAGAGGTCAGATGGCGGAGGGTTGGCCCGGGGGAGGGGTTTGGGAGTTGGGGGTGTGTAGTGGATAAGCGGTAATGAGTGGATAAGTGGGAGATGATATAACAGGAGTTTCTAGAAGGATTTCAGAGGGAATTTCCCTGTGAAAATTAGATCCTCACCCTGAAGGGCCACTTCTGAATCTCCAGCCGCATTTTTTTATTGTAAAAAGCTGGTTCCTTTTCTCCCATTTTTCTTTCTCCTCGCAGGTGAAACAGATCCAAAAAGGGGCAGGTTCTCTTAATCAAAACTATCCTTCCAAAAGTTTTACTTGGAGAAGTTATTTGGGTAACAAGTGTAACATTTACAAATCCACCGTCCCCTCTTCTCCCACTTTCCCTAACATCTATTAACATATCTGGAGTTGTTTTTATCGGTATTCCCAGCCTCTGCTGGTTGATGTTAACATGACATGAGGAGTGTCACGTGCGTCCGTGTGAAGAGACCACCAAAGAGGCTTTGTGTGAACAATAAAGCTTTTTAATCACCTGGGTGCAGGCGGGCTGAGTCGGAAAAGAGAGTCAGCGAAGGGAGATAAGGGTGGGGCCGTTTTATAGGATTTGGGTAGATAAAGGAAAATTACAGTCAAAGGGGATTTGTTCTCTGGTGGGCAGGAGTGGGGGGTCGCAAGGTGCTCAGTGGGGGAGCTTTTTGAGCCAGGAAAGGGACTTTCACAGGGTAATGTCATCACTCAAGTCAAAGACCGGCCATTTTCACTTCTTTTGTGGTGGAATGTCATCAGTTAAGGTAAGGACCAGCCATTTTCACTTCTTTTGTGATGGAATGTCATCAGTTAAGGCGGGGCAGGGCATTTTCACTTCTTTTGTGATTCTTCAGTTACTTCAGGCCATCTGGGCATATACGTACAAGTCACAGGGGATGCAATGGCTTGGCTTGGGCTCAGAGGTCTGACAAGGAGCTTGTGAAAACTAAGACCAGGGAACTACCCCATTTAGATCCACACAATCAGAATTGGAAGGCTATGGTATTAGAATTTTTAAAGTTTTAAGTTTTTAAAGTTTTAAAGTTTCCAGGTGATTCTGATGTTCCTCCTATGGGGAAAAAATCAGTTTCAATCAGTCAGTTACATCTCTGTGAGACTAAGCTGTCTTTTAATCTGGATAATGAGAAAATACCTAACCCTCAGGCTGATTTAGGCAGCATGAAAGTTGCGTGAGGGTTGTGTGTGCAGAGAAAAAGAAAGAAGGGCAGAGGGAGAGCTTTTCAGAAACGGAGCCTCCAGCAGAGAGCACGGGACTTTGGCAGGAAGTAATTGACTAAAATTACTGCCCAAAGTTATATCACGACTGGCCGCAATCAATGACGACCTCTGACTAGTATGAAGACTGAAAACCTCAGTTTACCCAAGTCCACTGCATTTCCAAACTCTGGTTCCGAATCTTCTGTGGTGTGAGAGGGAGAGTGAAGATTGGTGCTGAAAGCTTTTTTTTTTTTTTTTTTTTTTTACCTCTAATGTCTTCCTTTATTATAGGAGACAACTTATGTTATTCAAAGGACTGCCCTAATGTGGTTTCTTTTTAATCAAGAGACTGTCATTGGTGTGTCCAAAGGTGTTAGCACTTGGATTATATTGAGAAGAGGGACAAAGGTTACTTTACAAAATATTAATTTTTTTTTTAAACTTGACTGAGAGAATTATGGTTTGAATGTCTCTCGGAGGAATAGAATGTATTGGTAGTAACTTTGATAACTTGGGCCTCTTAACATGGTGAGAACACAAATTTAGTTTAAATCTCTGCATATGCATGAACTTAAGAAAATAACACTCAGTGACCCATGTCATGATGAAATCCTATAATCATAGGCATAAAATAAGCTATTTCTTTGCTAGCCTTTCTTCTGGTTTTAACAAGTTGACTCAGAGTCCCTGGAAATTTTCCAAAAAATGGGCTCCTACAGCAATCATGTAATGCTTAAGTATTTTTCTTAACCCTGTACAAGCTGTATTCATGAAACTTGCTTTGTATTTTCAACTAATTAGTTTGGGTAGAAATTTCCCTCAGTCTCTGGTATTCAGAAATTTTGTACGTGTGTGTGTGTTTTCCACCAATGCTTAAATACCAAGATTTTTCTTCTCCCATAGATCAGTGGACCATTAAGGCTAGCATTGATTCAAAGTAACATTCCTGTGCTTCGTCATAACTCCGTTGTAAGACACCTGGTCTCTTCTGCCCTAACCTCTTTACACCCTTGTTCTCTCTTCATGCCTGTTTTCAAAGCCCTGTAAATAATATGCAAAGTTCTATCCCATCAAATCTACATTTCAACATTAGGCATTCAAAATTCATCTTCTGTAAGCACAAGTTCTATTTCACATTATCTTTCATTGGGGTGGCCTAATCATTGTGTAAATAGCAAGACTATGCGTATGCTCATCATCACCTCGTCACTTTATTCATATTGATTTCCAACCTGGAGTGGTCTCGACCTCATTACTAATGACAAACTGCCATGACAGCCACCGGCCGCGTAAGAGATTATGAAGACAGTTTGGTCACAAGAAAAGTAGCTCATTAAACCCTTTCGTTACAGAAAATGGTTGGCCAGAGAAAATACCACTGACCCTAACCCAGGACAATCCTCCCGCCTTTGAAAGTCTCCACGCTGCTCACTTGCCTCCTTGCACCCAACCAAGCCTGCCAAGTGTACCTGAACACCACTTAGGAGGTCTCCCACTTCCACACACACAAAAGGAAATCCCACAGTAATAAAAGGCTTTCCAGAGGTCGTCTCAGTCTCTCTTAACTATGAAACTTCCGTTGCTAAAATCTTTAAACCCCTGTTGACATAAAAATAGCAATAGATGGGGACCTGTGCCAAATTTTGTAAATAAACAATTATTTTAAATGTGTCTCAGACTTAGTCTTTGGCACTACTTAAATCCTATAACCTTTGTGGAAGCAGTTTTGGTTCCAATGTGTGGTTATCCAACCTGCAATTATCCCTTTTATATGGTATTTGCCTCTTTCTACCCCTCTGTGGACTCATGTCCTCCCACTTCCACACAAGAATGGTAAAGTAATGGTAAGGAATTGAAAGGAGAGAAACTGTATTTTCCTTTTTCTTTCTGGCCTCCTCTTTATCATCCTCTTACACCTTTTCTTAACAATTAATTTCCTTTTTCTTTTACAATGTCTATATACCTAAAACTGAACCTAAACATAAGCATAAAATGTGCCCTCAATAAATATTTTAGAGCATGCTTAACACTCGTCTCCTAAGGAAACAAGAATGAAACAGACCAGATGGCTATGTTATTTTACATATGTAACAGTTAGTCCCTATGGAATTTTAACTATTCCTCCGATATTATTAGAAGAAACTTCAGTATTTCATATACTCCTGCAAATGACAAACAATAAACTTTTAAAGGACTCAGATTTTTTAAAAAGCAATGTATCTCTGTCTACTCTAGTAATCATTCAGTCTTTATCTTCAGTGTGTGAATAATATTCATAAATGTATGACCTATGCTAACTTATTAGTAAGTATCTTTGAATGCAAACATGAATGAATATAAAAATGACTGAATGAAGGAATATTCACAGAAGATGTTTTTATATGAGAAAAGAACTCACAGATAAGAAAGAATGGGAATTTGGGAGCAGGTATAAAAAGGGAAATTGAACAGAAATTAATTATGCCATTATTCTATGGTGCCACAGATCTGTGATTCTTATTGACTGTTTAGATGTGCATTATAGTTAATGCTGGTCACCTGCCAAGGAGGTGACTTGATTCTGTTGTTTAGCAGACCTGCAAACAGTACAAGGTGTCTAGCATTCTACTGAAAGCAATTTTACTCATTTGTATTCCTAAGAACCCCAAGGAGAGGGGAAATAAAATCCAAATAACAAGAAATTATTTTTAATGTAAAATTATTACAATAATATATGGAAAATATGTCCTAGCTGGATTATTAATTTCAAAAATAGAAGCATTCTTTCTAAATCTTTATAACCTATGATATTACTTTCTATAATATTAGAAACCCCATAGGGACTGAAGTAGCGACTTGTTAAATACAGTGGAATGAAGTGAATTAAAAGCTTCTTCCAGCTCTGTTTAGTGATTGAGTCTCAGAAACTTTTTTGTTGGGTTTAGGTTATGTTGTTCACTGTAAATTTCCAAAATAGTTTGCCTTTCTTTCATTTTTCTGTTTTCTTTGTCATACAAGTTTTTAGCAACTGTTTTTAGGGTCACTATATTTTTATAGAAACAGCATGATGTTTGATTTTCTGTTGTAACTTGGGTAGGCCACGGCGGTCAGACATGACTCTGGATATATCTGTGAGGGTGTTTCAGGATGAGATTTACATTTAGTCGCTGATTTTTAGTAAAGCAAATTGCCCTCTGCTATGATCTAAATGTTTGTATACCTCTAAAATTCATATGTGGAAGCCCAGTCACTAATGTGATATTAGGAGGCAGGACTCTTGGGAGGGGATTAGATTATGAGAACAGAACCCTCATGAGTGGAATTAATGCCCTTAGAGGTCCAGAGAATTGGCTTGCCTCTTCCATCATGTGAGGACACAGCAAAAAAACAACTCTCTATTAACCAAGAAGTGGGATCTCACCAGACACTGAATCTGCCAGCAGCTTGGACTGCCCCGCCTCTAGAACTGTGAGAAATACATTTCTGTTGCAGGCTATTTTGTTATAGAAGCCTGGAGGAACTAAGACATGCTTCTTATTGAGGTGAGGGTAGCAGGAGGAGAGTTCATCCAATCAGCTGAAGGCCTGAACAGAACAAACGGCTGACCTCCCCAAGCAAGAGGATATTTAGAGAGCAGACAAATGTTCAGATTTGATTTGCAGCAGTCTTTCTTCCCTGGGCCTCCAAGGTGCTGGCTCACCTATAAATTTTGGACATGCTATCTGCCATAATTACATGAGTCACTTCTTCAAAATAAATCTCATGTATATGCCTTATATATATATGCTTTATGTGTGTGGAGGGCTTATTTATATACAATGTTTTACAGAATTGTAAATAAATATGTGTATATATAAATATATATGCAGGCATATATTTGTATATATAAATATATACATGTGTGCATATGTATGTGTGTATACATACACATAGATACATACATCCTATTAGTTCTGTTTTCCTGAAGAACCATGACTAATGCAAACAATGGCCAAAATTTGAAGATAAAGGCTGAAGTAATTAGATTTTATTCTATAATGATTTTTTTTTTTTTTTTTTGCGACGGAGTCTCACTCTTTTACCCAGGCTGGAGTGCAGTGGCATGATCTCAGCTTACTGCCACCATGCCAGGCTAACTTTTGTATTTTTAGTAGAGACGGGGTTTCAACCATATTGGCCAGGTTGGTCTTGAACTCCTGACCTCATGATCCACCCACCTCGGCCTCCCACAGTGCTAGGATTACAGGAATGAGCCACTGCACCAGGCCTCTTAAGATGAAACTTTATTTGAGATCTACGGCAGTGAAAGCAAATGCGTTTCCTCTCAAGTGCTCCCTCTAGTGGACTGGAAGTGGCTGTCTAGAACAACCCAGGATGAAACAGCAATTGACACTCTGGGGGGGCTAAGGGGGATCCTGGGGGTCACAGGGCTTATTTGCCGCCCCACACAGAGGCAACTCCCTCCATCCCAGTAATACACTGAGGAAGGTCATGTTGTGCACAATGCATTCTCTAGAGAATTCCACTTTACACTGAGCTTTGTTTTTTAATTTTTAATTTTTTTAGAAAAGGGATATTTTTCTCTCATTCAGTGTCATGATTAAAATAATTCCTTCCCAAAATGAGAATTAATACTCTTTTGAGGGCCAGCAAGGGAGAAAAAGAACAATATAATTTCTCAGTTTAGACAAAAGTAAAATTATTCTTGAAGTCTTCTAAGTATTTGAGGAAGTTGCAAAATTAAACGTCCAGAGGTTTAATGTCTTCTAAGCATTTCCCTTTTATTCCCCTAAGGCCTTCTAGTAATTTCATTTTCAGTGCCTTTTGTGGCCACATAATAAAAGTTTTCTACACTGTGGTCATTTTACCCAGCTTTACTTTCTAGAGTAAAATTTTTTAATGTTTTGGACTCATATAGCTTATTAAAATGAGTAGTACTAAGAATCGAAGAAAGAACTATCTTCTGTATGAGAAAACAGTCTGAGAACTACCTCTTAGAGTTATTTTTAAACAAATGATTAAAAAATATATGGGCAATAGGAAGTGATTACTTGGCCTGATCATGCGGACACCACAAAATTACAACCTCTCTTCAATCAGGTGTTAGCTCATAGAAGTCTTGAAAAACTGCTCTCCATCTACTTACCCTGCTTGTCATATCATATACCTATTTGTTTTGTGTGTATCTCTCCCACTAAAATGTAAGTTCCTGGTGGATCAATACTTCATCTTTCTTGTTCATTGGTGTATCATCAGGACCTAAAATGGTGCCTGGCATTTATATTAAAGAAATATTTGTCCAGTGAATGGGTGGATGGCTGGACTGCTTTATACTGTCAAGATATAATCAGTCGTTAAGAGAAAATTACAAGGAAATCTGAGAATTATATATCTATTTTGGAGAGAAAAACTAACATTTAGTAAGTGTTTTTTTTGTTTTGTTTTTTTGTTTTTTGTTTTTTGTTTTTTTTAAACATATAGGGTGCTTACTAAAGTCTACTCCTTGCAAAGAAACATTTTCTTTTTATTGGCTAATGAAGGCTGCTGGCCTCTGATCTCCCAATGGGAGCTGATAAAGCTGAGACATTCAGAAGGCCTTTTCTTCAACCCTTTCAGACTCTGTGGAGAGTACGTTGGGTTCCTGTGTGTATCAGATAATTTTTGTATATTTGAAATAGGTCTTGCCAGACCCAGGATGAAATGTACATAGAGCAAGAATGGGAAAATGCAACATACTCACCAAAGGGTGAAGTGTCTTGGGAGAGAATGACAGTTGAAGAATTTAGATTTATTATGTCAAGAATGGAGTCCCCACCTCCACCTCAGGCAGAAACGAGTGAGAAAAGTTGGACCGATCATGTGTAAAGGAGAGATGTTCACAGAAGCAAAACTGTCTATGTCTTCATCAATAAGACCTATTTATTTTTATTTCTGTGAGGAAAAAAATCCAAAATTATAAATTATAATTTTAGTCTGTCCTTGGTGCCAACTAGATAGTAATACTGCTCAGTTTATTTAAAAAAAGAAGAAACTTTGTTAATGACAGCCCTTTTTGCACTGAAGATCTTTTAATATTTTGCAAAATGATATGTTAACCAGATAATGGAGATGTGGATAAAATGTATCAAAATTGGTAACACTGAATTGTAGGCTAGTCAGTGAGCTTCACCTAACATTAATATTTTTATCTACAAATTTTGCATTGTTAAGCAATGACCAGGACACTGATGAAAAATCAGAACGTAAGCAATAGATTAAATAGATTGAAACAAGTTGATTTGTAAGTGAGCTCCTTGAGTACTCACCCATTATTTACCTTTATTTTTCCCATGATTCTAAAAAGCTGTGTGACCTGAAACCTGTGCTCATGAATATTAAAATGCACCCAATTAGAAAGTTAGAAAGTCGTGTGAATTGGGAATGATGGGGGAGGAGGAAGGGTGGGTGCTGGAAGAGGACAGGTCTTCTTCTAAGTCCAGACAATCTGACACGTAACATAAAAATAGAAAATTAGATAAGATAACCAAAAGAATTGTAATTTGCAACATTTTAAAAAGCAAAGCAGGCTGGGTGCGGTGGCTCACGCCTGTAATGCCAACACTTTGGGAGGCCAAGGCAGGCGGATCACGAGGTCAGGAAATCGAGACCAGCCTGGACAACATGGTGAAACCCTGTCTCTACTAAAATACAAAAAAAATTAGCTGGGCGTGGTGGCGAGCGCCTGTAGTCCCAGCTACCTGGGAGGCTGAGGCAGGGGAATTGCTTGAACCCAGGAGACAGAGATTGCAGTGAGCTGGGAGTGCGCCACTGCCCTCTAGCCTGGGCGACAGAGCAAGACTCCGTCTCAAAGGAAAAAAAAAAAAAAAAACAAAGCAAAGCATAGTGTGGAATCCAACATTCAATACTTATAATGACTACAAATTCATCAAAAAATGTTAAAGGACATAGGAATGGTAGCCTGAAAAAAGGTTAATGGGTTGATCAAAGACAGCATCTCATAAGTGATTTTAAGAAGTTAATGTTAAGGAAAGGAGAATTGTTAACCTTTTATTTACGAGGAAGGTAGAGTAGACCAAACTTTTGGGATGGGTAGAGAAATATGCAGAGACTTCTAGTTAGCAGCCCTATTTTTAAATACTTCCAAATTAGAATGGGGTATATTGTGAGTCAAAGAAGAAATAATAAATGGAAGAAGTTAAAGTTTATATTTGATCAAAAGAGTGATAAGGAAAACTTTGAGGTACAGGCAGCAAAATGATTGGGGTCCCAGTCTTTAAAAAGTTGGCAGTAAGATGCAAAACAATC
Organism: Mandrillus leucophaeus; assembly: GCF_000951045.1. NCBI lineage: Eukaryota > Metazoa > Chordata > Mammalia > Primates > Cercopithecidae > Mandrillus > Mandrillus leucophaeus. The sequence goes on along the minus strand of NW_012108786.1, from coordinate 231,594 downwards.
TGAAAAGGTAAAGGCTAGAGAATCTACCAGCCAAATGAAGGTTCATTTTTCTGTCATGGTACCACAGATTTCAAGGAATATACACACGGATTATAATTAAAAATTCCCAAATAGAAGTTACAGAACTGGACACATACAAAGAAGAAGCAGGTATACTATTTATTACAGAGTTCTGGGTGTGCGGACTACAGCAATGATATTGTCCTTAATGTAGTCTAAACTTGGCAAAGGAAATGTTTTTCAGTAGAACGAAGATCGGTATTAAAAATTTGAGTATTTCTTAAACTAGTGTCAGAGAAAATATTGAGGTAATAAGCATTTATTTATTCACATTAAATGTGAATTCTTTTTTCACAAAGAAGAATGAATGGTGGAAATAAAGATGTTGAGGTAGAATAAAAGAATAAGGACACTGGAGAAACAAGGATAAAGTCGATTGCATTGTAACGAGGAGAGAAAATCAACGAAGAAAAACATTTACAAAGCGATGAAAAAATCTGAAAAAGAAGTAAATTCAAATCCAAGAGGATAGTTGGCAGTTGTGCATGGTGCGAAGAAATAAAAGTGAACATTGGAACTCAGATTTTATACATCATTCTGCTTTATAAACGTGTTTCAATAACTAGAGATGAGATGAGGCTTGCCAGATTTAGCAAATAAAAACACAGTACACCAAGTCAAATTTGAATTGCATGGGCCATACTGACACTAAAACATCATTTGCTATCTGAAATTCAAATGTACCTGGGCCTCTTATTTTATCTAGCAATTCTAGATCATATTTACCAAGACTTCACCTCTCTTAGTTGTTTTAACATTGAAATGAGGAGTTGCAAGGATAGAGAGCAACAACAACAAAAAAAGTTCAGAAGCCTAAGAATAAGGAAGAAAAGAGCAAAACAATTTCTTTTTTTTTCTTTTTTGAAACGGAGTCTTGCTCTGTCACCCAGGCTGGAGTGCAGTGGCGCGATCTCGGCTCACTTCAAGCCCCACCTCCTGGGTTCAAGAGATTCTCCTGCCATAGCCTCCTGAGTAGCTGGGATTACAAGCACCCGCCACCACTCCCAGATAATTTTTGTATTTTTAGTAGAGATGAGGTTTCACCATCTTGGCCAGGCTGGTCTGGAACTCCTGACCTCAACTGATCCACCTGCCTCGGCCCCCAAAAGTGCTGTCATTACAGGTGAGAGCCACCACACCCGGCAGAGAAAAATGATTTTGAAACAGGAGAAGCAATTAGAGCTTGTATCTAGGACTAGAGATTCCATTGCTTTGATATAAAGAGCTCAGGGAGAATGACCCCGAATTCCAACAAAGAAAAACTTGTGTTTATCCTTGCTCTTAAAGACAGTAGCTGCCTCCGTGACGGAGAGAAACGTTGTGAAAGATTGACTTGCTTCATTCTTGTACCTTGAAGCAACATCTGCTCCTAACTATTCAGTCAAATTTCAACAGCTTAGTACACATTTGATGGTCTTTAAGTACAGATGCTCTTCTGCCTGAAACTGGGCATTGCACCTGCTTTATGATGTTTATTCAACAATACAAATAATCACGGAACCATTTAGTTTCACAAAATCGAGAAAACACATGACACAGAAATAAAAGTGACCCACCTCATCCCCAAATAAATGAATTCAAAAGGCTCAAATCTATTTTCTTTTTGGTACCAAATATCTGCATGTTTAAATGAAAGGAGACATAATGTAGAAATAATGCCCTTTGACACAGAATTTTCATATGTATCTTCAGTATTTGTTTTCTTTTACAAATATAGAATTAAACGAAGTGAGGTTGGGATAATAAACATGATACCAGTACTCTGCTGCTGGCCAAACCAAACCTTGGCTGAGACCTACTCAATGCTGTGGGCTCAGTAACTGCAGAGTCTCCTGCAGTGCAAACTCCTAAGACAATGAGAAAGGTGACCTACTGAGGGAACTCGAACGCCACAGAGGATTTGGAGATACACAGCTGAGTCAAATGCAGGTAATGTGAAATCACAGTAAGTAATTAACTTAATTGTTCACTCCAAAATTGGAAGTGAAATGCCTGGAGCTTGGGAAGGAAAATAGGAAATAGAGTTGTTTTGTTTTATTATGTTTTATGTAGATGTGTAGTGAGCTAATCACCTTGTTTATTGAGATTTTACTGTGACTAGTTTACCTGTAATTTGCTCATTGCCACGACTTTCTAAAATAAATACTATGCATTTTCTTTGTATTAGAGACAGGGGCTCCATCTATCACCCAAGCTGGAGTGCAGTGGCACAATCACAGCTCACTGCAGCCTTGAACTCTCCAGGGTTCGAGCTATCCTCCTGCCTCAGGCCCCTGAGTAGCAGGAACTAGAGGCACATGCCATGACACTCAGCTGATATGTTTTTCATGTATTCTTGTAGAGATGGCATCTTGTTATGTTGCCCACGCTAAATACTATGGTTGTCCTCATTCTATTGATTAAAAAAATGAGGCATAAAAAGTTTATCAGCTTTTCCAAAATCACTTAGCTAGGAAGTGGCAAAGATGAAATAATGTACACCACTTACAGGATGGATGGACAAAAATCTCAGAATTCACCGCTGTATAATTCGTCCATGTTACCAAAAGCCATTTATACCCCAAAAACTTTGAAATAAAAAATATTACATATGAAAAATATGCATTACGACTTGGAGCTCACACCTGTCATATTCATATCGCCACTTGACTCAGTATTGTGGAAAATACTTTCAATTACTGAAAACAGGACGATGGCATCTATAAAATGAATATGGTATGTTGTAGATTCGTGGAAAATCATGTTACAGTAATAGTTTACAATTTACAATGTGTTTTGTTCTGTTTCATTAACTTCTAGAAATGGCACGGAAATCCTTAAATATTTATTAAGCAAGTTTCCTTAAACTATACTGTATTTGTCTGTCATAATATAGTCATTACTTTCAGGAAGTTTCTATGTCCATTACATTGAGTGGTGATTAACTTTAAGTATGCATGCATGGTCGTGAATGCATACCAATAAATTGTCCTTTTACCAATAAATTGTCCTTTTCTTTTGAAAATGGAGTCTTGCTCTATTGCCCAGGCTGGAGTGCAGTGGCGCGATCTCGGCTCACTGCAACCCCCGCCTCCTGGGTTCCAGTGATTCTAGCTGTGATTACAGGTGTGCCCCACCACGCCCAGCTAATTTTGTATTTTTTTTTTTTTTTTTTTTAGTAGAGACGGGATTTCACCAAGTTGGTCAGGCTGGTATCAAACTCCTGACCTTGTGATCCACCCACCTCAGCCTCCCAGAGTGCTGGGATTATAGGGATAAGCCACCGCACCCAAAAGTGACCAATTTTTGAGATATAAAGTCAAAAAAAGTACAAAAACTCTTTTGTAATATTTTTATCAATGCAGAGTTTTGCATACCATCTATCTACTGACTGACAGAATCTTTGATAGGTTCTTAAAAACACTCCTTTCCTACAAAATTACCTACACTCTCACTCTGTTTTTCTTTCTTCGAGTTAGATGGTAAATAGTTTATCCATTTCCTTGTATATTAAACTGCGTTGAATTATAACCAATTTAAGTTTAGCTGCTCTAAATCTATTGTGGTATACCCTAGGGCAAGACTTAACAGTGGATATTGAAGCCATAAATAAGAGCAAAGTTTTGAAGCAAATCTTCTAGAAAACACAGCAACTTGTGGACTGAATGATGCTTTTATAGCAATTGTTATTAATCAGGAAATTACTTGCTGAGTCTATATCTGATAACAGAAAAGGAGAATAAATTGTTAACAAAAGGAAATATCTGAGAGCTTGAATTTAATTGCATTTACTGGAAATACATCTAAATGAAGAAATAATAAGTAGGACTAGATCTCAAGCTTCTAGTGTGGTCATTTAAACAGGCTATATTAGACAGACACTAAGAAATAAAATATATTCTCAATGGGATGATTAAGCAGGGGAGTTGGCTAATATTTGTCAATTCTGATGTGAAAAAAATGAAAATTTTTGATAGTGTTCCATTCAAACCATCACTAAAGCAATCTTCTGCTTTATCAGGATTAAGATGACTATTTAGAAAGAATTAAAGCAACTAGAGGATATCCAAATAAAATCTGTGTGTGTGTGTGTGTGTGTGTGCGTGCACGCACATATATTTGTGGGACTGAAATTTGGACTGTATCTTGTGACAATCACAGTAGAAGACCCTAAAGTTTGAAATTCAAAATTGAAATTCAAAATTTGGATCAAATGAAATTTGGATCTTGTGACAATCATAGTAGTAGACTATAAATTTTGAGATTCAAAATGTGAAATTCAAAATTGAAATTCAAAATTTAGAGTCTACTACTATGTTGTCATTAGCACTCTCCCATGAAGTTTAAATTTCTAGACATTATATTAACTTTTTATTAATTTTTAAAGTGAGTGTTTACAACCTGATAAAAGATGTTTTTCCAGGACTGTTTTGATGAACAGGGATAATCATAACCCATGTGTATTTTTTAAATGTTTCATAACATTTCCGCTTTAGTAACAGTTGATCGGAATGTACATATGACTGAATTTCCACCACTCTGTGCTTGTACAAACACCAGCAGTAATTGCTTATTGCATGCTTACTGAAATGGATTCAACCATTATTCTTGAGAATTTACTCCATGTTAATCTTTAACAGGAACTGGAAATGCACACATGAATAGACATGACCCCTGACCTTAAGGAAATTGCACTTCGTTATAAAAACAGGTATTCAAATAAGCATTCATAATGCAAAGTGAAATGAGCTACATGGAGCTGTAGATAAGATACACTTTTCAAAGTGGAGCCAGCACTTGAACTAGTTAAGAGACGACAGGTTACCCTGGGTATGTGCAGAAATATGGTGGCACATTTGGAAAACAACCAAGAGTCCGTTATTGCCAGAGTACAATTCAAGAGGTGAAGGCTAGGCCAGGCACAGTGGCTCACACCTGTAATCCCAACACTTTGGGAGGCCAAGGCCGGCGAATTACTTGAGGTCAGGAATTCCAGACCAGACTGGCTAACATGGCAAAACCTCGTTTCTACTAAAAATAAAATAAAATAAATAAATAAATAAATAAATAAATAAATAAATAAATAGACTGGTTTGGTAGCATGCACCTGTAGTCCCAGCTACTTGGGAGGCTGAGGCACGAGAATTGCTTGAATCTGGAAGGTTGAGGTTGCAGTGAGCTGAGATTGCACCACTGTGCTCCAGCCTGGACAACAGAGCAAGACTCTGTCTCAGATAAAAAAAAAAAAAAAAAAAAAAAAAAAAAAAAGAGGTGAAGGGTAGAGGAAGTGGCATGATAATGATAGGTGGCTAGATAAGCAGGCAAGAAAAGATTAAATCATCATGTTTTTGACAATCCAAAGGGTATGAATTTTACCTAAAGCCTTTTGGGATTTATTTTTATATTGCTCTTCAGCCTTGTGGAAGATGAGCAATAGAGGGTTGCTTTAGGTTACTGGATGGGAGGATTTTAGGAAGTGGAGATGGATGAATTGAGTAATTGGATGTGGGAGATAAGGGGATATGAGAACTCTAAGGTGAGTCCCAGGTTTCTGCTATCAAATCAAAATAAGACATACAGGAGTTGACTAGATTGTTGGCAGTGCCCCCAGCTCCAAGCAGAATTAAATAGAACAATCTCTTTCTAGAGAAGACACTCTCAATTTAGTCAATTGGGATTTTTACAGGTTAAGATTAAACAAACAAACAAACAAAAAAACCCAACCAAAAAGAAAAAAAATCAAAGGAATATGACAAGTTTGAGAGTGAGCACCAACAAACAAAATTAATAGACTCCAGTGAAATTGGAAGGATCTGATACAGACTATTAAGTACATGAAATGTTTAAAGGCGGATAGACTGTTAAAAAAAGAACAAGCAAGCTTAAAATAAAATGTAATTGTTGAAATGAAAACTCAGCAGGTGACACACAGAAGAATACGCACAGTTATATAGAGAATTAGCCAGGCATGGAAAATCAGAGAGCCAGTGGGGTTTAGGGGAACCAAAGAATAGGGGCAGCCCACACAGCATATCAGAGTCCAAGCAGGTGAAGAGGCTTTCTGAAGTGAGAATGGCTTGATACAAAGTGTTAGTGAAGACGGTGTCCCCGCAGTGAGGGGAGTTACCTGCAGCAGGGAGGTCAGTGCCTGAGTTAGGTTTGGAGGGGTATCTAGACATGGAGAGATGGCAGCAGTAGTGACAAGAAATTGGTTATAACTGGGGATTAAGTATATAAATAAGTATATCAAAGACAATGGGAGCCAGGATTTTTCCAGCTGGAAAAGAGAGTCAAATTATGTAAAAGAGGAAGACTAGAATGAATCCTATGACATTGGGTTGGCATTGGAAGTACTGGTGTGAATTCATGGTCTTTCATATGTAAAAGTAAGTAGCGAATTAAGTATTGTTGTGAATAAGTATGTTATTCATCTACACACAGATGTGCATTTAGTCCCTCGGGCATCCACTGGGAGGATCTTGAAGAAAGGGCTTATTATATTCCAAGTTGGGAAAATACAAGATGATTTTGGAGCAACATTTACTGCTAGAAAGCAGGAAGACACTCACGAAATGATAGCACCATAATGAAAGGACAGAGACACCTGCTGGAAGGGGCTCCCATGGGCTAAATCTGGAACAACATGGGCTTCAATATGAAAAAATAGAAGCGACAATGGATTATAACACCTTAAACAAAATAGGACACCGTTAATCCATACTGATGTAAGTACATAAAGAAATAAATGGGAGATTTGATTAGGAGAAGGTGTTTATATTTCAACGTACCTCCACAAAAATACTAATTACCAAGGGAAAACGCATTCTCATAGTAGAGAAGTCTGGTACACAACACCTGTATTAGTCAGGGTTCTTCAGAGGAATAGAACTCATAGGATACATGTGTATGTGTATATGTAAATACACACACATACACACACACACACACACACACACATACACCAAAAACTCCATCTGTATAAAAAGGTTCATTGTAAGGAATTGTCTCAGGTAATCATGGAAGCTGGCAAGTCTTAGGATCTTCCAGGTGAGTTGGAAAGCTGGAGACCCAGAAAAGCCAATAGTTTAGTATTAGTTCGAGTCCAAAGACAGGAAAAAAAGCCAATGTCTAAGTCAGGGCCAGCAAGCAAGAATTCTCTCTCTCTCGGGGAAGGGTCAGTCTCTTCGTTCTAATCGGGCCTTCAACTGAGGGGATGAGGATCTTCCACAATGGGGAGCGTCCTGTGCTTTACTACCAATTCAATGTCAGTCTCATCAGGAAACACCCTCACAAAAACACCCAGAATAATGTCTGGCTAAATGTCTGGGCACCCTGTGTCCCAGCTCAGTTGACATAACATTAATCATCAAAGCATCTGCATCAAATAATCACAATAATGGGACAGCTTGAAACTGCGCAGCCCTTGGCACGATGCGTATGAAACAGCATCACTTCTGTGATATTCCTGCCAATGATGCATAACTTGAAACTAAGCATGAGAGAAACACAAATGAAGACCAACTCTGTAAAACAAATCCCTCATCATTAAAATGTCAACGTCCTGAATGTCAAGGAAAGACAGAAATCTCCCAGGCTGAGGGAAACTAAGGATCAATGAAACTCGCTGTAGCGTGTGACTCTGAACTGCATCGTTTTGCTATAAAGAATACTCTTGGCCAGGCGCGGTGGCTCACACCTGTAATCCCAGCACTTTGGGAGGCTGAGGTGGGCGGATCACAAGGTCAGGAGATCAAGACCATTCTGGCTAACATGGTGAAACATTGTACTAAAAAGTACAGGAAAAAAAAAATTACCCGGGCATGGTGGTGGGCACCTGTAGTCCCAGCTACGTAGGAGGCTGGGGCAGGAGAATGGTGTGAATCTGGGAGGTGGAGCTTGCAGTGAGCTGAGATCACACCACTGCACTCCAGCCTGGGTGACAGAGAGAGACTCTCTCAAAAATAAAAATAAAAAAATAAAAAAATGTATACTCTTGGGACAACTGGTGAAACTCAAATGTAATCTGAGGATTAGAAAGAACTAGTGAAATGATGTTAATTTCCTGATTTTGATGGATGTACTCTGGATAAGTAGAAGAATGTTCTTGGTTATAGAAAACAAACACAAAAGTATTTGGAGATGATGGATGGAAACTTGCCCACTTACTTTCAAATGAATCAAAAGAAAAGTTTATTCTTCAGTATATACAACTTTTCTGTGAGTTTGAGGTTATAAACTAAAATTAATAAAATAGCAATTATATTTTCTTTTGAGTATTTTTTTTACTGTGGATATCTCATAGTTTGTAGCATGCTAATATTTTTTACACAAAGCAACCCCTGAGAAACATAAGTATTTAAAAGTGGAATATTTTCATTAATAATTACAAAGAGATTTAATAGAGATAGTAAATTTAGAGTGAATATAGCAAATAATTACTATCATGGAAATAATATGAAGATTGATAGTAAATAAAAATATTTGATAAAAGATGAAAATTATTTTAAATTTTTTGTTTTAGACATATACATTTTCATTAATTCACCAAGCTTTTCATAGAAGACATTTTTGCTTTTTTCCTTTTTTCAAATAAGATATAACTGCATAATATTTAAAAAATAAATTACATGTGTATGTGTATGTGTGTGTATAATATTAACAGTTTATCTAAAGTGGGACAAGTAGTCAACTATCTCTATTAATTTTTGTTGCTTTTTTTTTTTTGGTCAAAATTTTACAGTTCTCACACCACAATACTTTAATATAAAACTTAAATGACACTTTGGAATCTTTATAAATCATTAAAGTAGGTGTTCATAAAAAAAATTGTTTTCTCTACGTATCACATTTTATTAGGGTTATAATTTATTAAATTGTGGAATTAAAATAGCAAGTAAAGATGTCTTACATTTAATGTAAGAAAAGAAACATTGCAGGCTTTTTGTGAGTCAGCAGTTCAGTTGGCAGAACCAGCAGCTGTGCACAGGTGCCTAGGGAGCACCCTGTCCATCAAGCCTTGTCATGGACCCAGGCAGCCTGACTTATGGAAGAAATAGGGAACGTTTGCTAATCCTGCAAAAACAGTCATCAGAGGTTTGTGTCTAAGGTGGGATCCTCAGTTATTTTGTTCCCCATTTTCTGTTCACTTTAAGTCATCTGTTTATAAAGACACCATGCTAACTAAATAAGGGAAACTATGAGTGATCTTATTGAAGGAATATATAAATCTTCATTTTAATTTTCTTTAGGTAGAAGCAATCTGGAAAGCCCATGTTCAGTTACAGATTGGAAGATAATACAGCTTGTCCAATTTGTTCATAAATACAGAAATAATAAAACTAATTTTCTTTAATTATGAAATTTTAATGTTATGATTGAACTAGAGAAACCACATTCACCTATACTCAAGCCTTCTCCACTTTTACATGATTTATTTTGCTTGCCAGTTACAGATCACCCTGAAATGGTGGTTTCAATAATTGTTCTTCAGAAAAAGAAAAGAAGATAAAGCTTTTAAAAGAGTCATTACCAAGATGAATGTCAGAAAGATTCCCCCTACATTTTCTTCTAGGAATATTATCATTTCAGATATTTCATTTAAGTCTCAAATCCATTTCAAGTTAATTTTTTATATTGGATAATACAGGAGTCTAATTTTATTCTTTTACATATAAATATCCAGTTTTCCCAAACATCGTTTATTGAGGAAACTATACTTTCCCCATTGTGCATTTTCGTGCCACGTCAAAGATTAGTTGATAATAAGTGTGTGAATTTATTTCCAGGCTCTTTCTTTTGTTCTATTTCTGTGTCTGTGCTTATACCAGACCATGCTGTTTTACTACCATAGTCTTGTAATACAGTTTGAAAGCAAGGACTGTGATGCCTCCAGCTTTGTTATTTCCCAGGAGTGTTTTGGCTGTTTGCAGTGTTTTGTGGTTTCATTAAAACTTTAGGATTGTCTTTTCTGTGGCATTTCTGTGAAATGACATTTGTGTGAAAAATGCCATTGGAATTTTAACGACTACTCTGAATTTGTAGATTGCTGTGGTTTATATCTACATTTAAATAATATTAATTCTTCCAATCCACGTATATGGGCTATCTTTTCATTTATTCGTGCCTTCTTCAATTTCTTTCATCAATGTCTTACAGTTTTCAGTGTACAGTTCTTCACCTCCTTGGATAAATGTATTCCTAAGTCTTTTGTTCTTTTAATGCTATCTATTTTAAATGCGATCATTTTCTTATTTTCTGTTTTAGTTGGTTTGCTGTCAGTGTATAAAAATGCAACTGATTTGTATGTCGATTTTATGTCTTTCAACAAAAGCGCAAATAAACAAGCAGGACTATATAAAACTAAAAAGTATCCACACAGCAACAATCACAAACAAAAAAACAAAAATCAATTAACAAAATAAAAAGGTAATCTATGAAATGGAAGAAGATATTTGATATTTGCAAACCTTATATTATCTGATGAGGAGTTAATACCCAAATCATATAAAGATCTCACACAACTCAATGTTTAAAAATAACCTGATTCAAAAATGGGCCAAGGACCTGAAGAGACGTTTTCCACCAAGAACATATAAATGGCCAACAGGTATATGAAGAGATGCTCAACATCACTAATCATCAGAAAAATACAAATTAAAACCATAACGAGGTATCCCCTCATACTTGCTGGAATGGTTATTATCAAAAAGACAAGTGATAATAAATATTGGCAAGGTGTGAAGAAAAGTGAACTCTTGCACACTATTGGTGGGAATGTAAATTGTACAGCCACTATGGAAAATATCATGGAGCTTCCTCAAAAATCTTAAAATGGAACTATCATGTGATCTGGCAATCCCACTTCTGGGTATATATCCAAAGGAAATAAAATCAGTATGTCAGAGAGATATCTACACTCCTATGTCCATTGCAGCATTATTCACAACAGCCAAGATATGTAATAGAAACAACCTAAGTGTCAGTCAGAGATGAATGGACAAAGAAAATGTGCTGTATTGAATAGTATATTATTTGGCCTTAAAAAAGAAATACTGCCATATATGACAACATGGATGAACCTGGAGGACATTAGGTGATATGGTTTGGCTCTGTGTCCCCAACCAAATTTCATCTCAAATTATAATTCCCAGGTGTCAAGGGAAGGACCTGGTGGTGGGAGGTAATTGTATCATGATGACGGTATCTCCCATGCTTTTCTCATGGTAGTGAGTGCGTTCTCAGGAGAGCTGATGTTTTAAAAGTGTTTGGCAGTTCCTGCTTCACTCTTCTCTTTCGTCTGCTGCCATGTAATACGTGCTTGGATTCCTTTTCGTCTTCTGCCTTCTGCTGTGATTGTAAGTTTCCTGAGGCCTCCCCAGCCACACAGATCTGTGAGTCGATTAAACCTCTTTCCTTTATAAATTACCTAGTCTTGGGTAGTATCTTTATAGCAGTGTGAGAACAGACTAATATGTTAGGCTAAGTAAAATGTGCCAGACACAGAAGTACAAATAGTGTATAATCTCACGTATATGTGGAATCTAAAAGCTCAAAGTCACAAAAACAAAGAGTAGAATAGTGGTTTCCAGGGTATAGGGTGTGGAGCAAATGCGGAGATGTTGGTTCAAGGATGCAAACTTTCAGTTATAAGATGAGCAAGTTCTAGAGGTCTAATGTACAGCCTGGATTAATTAATGCAGGATAGACGCATTAATTACTTTGTGATAACTATATATGTATATTAAATCTTCTTTTACCCCTTGAATATGTGTAATCTTTATGTCAATTAAATATTTCAGGCCAGGTAGCGTGGTTCATGCCTGTAATCCCAGCACTTTTGGAGACTGAGATGGACGAGGTCAAGAGATCAAATCCATTCTGTCCAACATGGCAAAACACTGTCTCTACTAAAAATGCAAAAATTAGCCCAGTGTGGTGGCACACGCTTGTAGTTCCAGCTACTCAGGAGGCTGAGGCAGGAGAATTGCTTGAACCCGGGAGGCAAAGGTTGTGGTGAGCTGAGATAGCACCACTGTACTCCAGCCAGGTGACAGAGAAAGACTCTGTCTCAAAAACAAACAAACAAAAAAAAATCAAATCAAAAATAAAATGTAACTGAGGTTTTGAAAAACAGATGAAAGCTTAAATCCTCCTGAGATCTTGGATGCAAAATAAACTCAGTAAATAACTGTTTATGAAACCTCAGATTTAGTCAAAAGCATGTTCTTTATTTAACATGTGGTAAATGTATGAAGCCTTTGGATCATTTAATTGCACATCAGTATTAAAATTTTTAAAAGTAATTTGTAAACAACATTTTAATAACTATATTTTTGCTTAAAGATTGGAAACTCGTAGTTTGATGTATAGTAAGTTTCAACTATGTCCCCCTCACTATTTTAGCAGAATTTATGTTTAATATTTAGAAAGATGGTTTTAAGTAACAAAATATAAAGCATTAATAGAGCCATGGATTAGATATCCCATTATTTTATTTCAAATCTGAATAGCATTTATTTTTTAATTTATTATATTTCAGTTTCAGTTATAATATGTATTTGTTACATCAGCAGAAAAGAAAAAATAATCCACCTTTGCAAGTTTAATTTGATGCCTTTGTCAACATAGAGAAGAACATATTTTCAATGCAATGGTGACTGAGAATATTGATTACTACCTAGGAGTTTTCACTAAGCTTGAGTAAAACACTGTTTACAATTGTAAGTTCATCAACCCAACATGATAAAATATGAATGGCCTTTTCTATCAAGTTTATTTGAAACCTGTCACTGTGTCTGCGTTAATACTTGTATATGCCAACTGGAAACACTGTAACTTAGAGTATAGAGGTTTCTGTTTTGATTTGTGTAAACGCTTTCTTTTTGTCAGGTCAGAGTTTTATTGTGGCTTTCATGGAGATAACAAAGCTTTACCAAGTGGACCACCCATGTGCTCAACTGCCACATCCTCAATGCTTTTATTGATTCAAAACCAAAGGAGTTTTGAAACAGTTGAGTTAAAAGGTTGACTAAGGAGTTTAATTCTAATAGCAATTTTCAAGGAGAGATTAACTCAAGCTGTTCATTCTTGAGTAAAGCTATGGATCCCAGTTCAAATGAATAAGCTCATTTACAAACTGGAATTGCTGGATGCCCTGTCAGGCTTAAGGAAAATAATGAATTTTGTGCTTCCTAAATGGGCTACTTTTAACCATGGTAATGTTTTTCCCAGGGTTAGATTCGCATATTAGGATTTAAGAGTTTCTACCTAGTCTCTCTCTCTCTATATATAAAGAAAATGTGGCACATATATACCATGGAATACTATACAGCCATACAAAAAGATGAGTTCATGTCCTTTGCAGGGACATGAATGAAGCTGGAAACCATCATTCTCAGCAAACTAACACAAGAACAGAAAACCAAACACCGGATGTTCTCACTCGTAAGTGGGAGTTGAACAATGAGAACACATGGACACAGGGAGGGGAACATCACACACCGGGGCCTGTTGGGAGGTGGGGTACTAGGGGAGGGATAGCATTAGAGGAAATACCTAATGTAAATCATGGGTTGATGGGTGCAGCAAACCACCATGGTACGCGTATACCTATGTAACAAACCTGCATTCTGCATGTGTATCCCAGAACTTAAAGTATAATAAAAATATTAAAAAGTGAGTTACATATCCTAATGGAAATTCTTCATTTAAATTTACTAAAGTGATATGATTAGAGATTTGGTTACTTAAATAGTAGCTTATATCTAAATGAAAATGCTCCAAGAAATGCTAAGAGGCTGTTTACATCTAACCAGCCAGTCACCTACTCAGTCTTCCCTCTGCTAACAAGATTAACTGTCCTTGTACGTAAAGCTGGATACTTCTCTTATGCACCAGATCTTATAACCCCTTCCCCCTTCCTGCTCAGGGAAATTTCTACAGCGGTTTCCCCTTTCTCCTACATTATTGACTGTTTAACACTCCGTTGATTCATTTCCATTATCATACAAAGACTTTTTTTTCATTAAAAATAATCATAACCATGTTTTCCTCTCTACCTATCACCCAATTTTTCTGTTCCCCTTTATAGCAAAACTCATTTTCAAAAGTAAGAATCTGTATTCTCTGGTTTCAATAGCTTTTTACTTTCATTCT
>NW_012108786.1:185729-217351 GCF_000951045.1 Mandrillus leucophaeus | reverse complement strand
TTTTGAAAAACAGATGAAAGCTTAAATCCTCCTGAGATCTTGGATGCAAAATAAACTCAGTAAATAACTGTTTATGAAACCTCAGATTTAGTCAAAAGCATGTTCTTTATTTAACATGTGGTAAATGTATGAAGCCTTTGGATCATTTAATTGCACATCAGTATTAAAATTTTTAAAAGTAATTTGTAAACAACATTTTAATAACTATATTTTTGCTTAAAGATTGGAAACTCGTAGTTTGATGTATAGTAAGTTTCAACTATGTCCCCCTCACTATTTTAGCAGAATTTATGTTTAATATTTAGAAAGATGGTTTTAAGTAACAAAATATAAAGCATTAATAGAGCCATGGATTAGATATCCCATTATTTTATTTCAAATCTGAATAGCATTTATTTTTTAATTTATTATATTTCAGTTTCAGTTATAATATGTATTTGTTACATCAGCAGAAAAGAAAAAATAATCCACCTTTGCAAGTTTAATTTGATGCCTTTGTCAACATAGAGAAGAACATATTTTCAATGCAATGGTGACTGAGAATATTGATTACTACCTAGGAGTTTTCACTAAGCTTGAGTAAAACACTGTTTACAATTGTAAGTTCATCAACCCAACATGATAAAATATGAATGGCCTTTTCTATCAAGTTTATTTGAAACCTGTCACTGTGTCTGCGTTAATACTTGTATATGCCAACTGGAAACACTGTAACTTAGAGTATAGAGGTTTCTGTTTTGATTTGTGTAAACGCTTTCTTTTTGTCAGGTCAGAGTTTTATTGTGGCTTTCATGGAGATAACAAAGCTTTACCAAGTGGACCACCCATGTGCTCAACTGCCACATCCTCAATGCTTTTATTGATTCAAAACCAAAGGAGTTTTGAAACAGTTGAGTTAAAAGGTTGACTAAGGAGTTTAATTCTAATAGCAATTTTCAAGGAGAGATTAACTCAAGCTGTTCATTCTTGAGTAAAGCTATGGATCCCAGTTCAAATGAATAAGCTCATTTACAAACTGGAATTGCTGGATGCCCTGTCAGGCTTAAGGAAAATAATGAATTTTGTGCTTCCTAAATGGGCTACTTTTAACCATGGTAATGTTTTTCCCAGGGTTAGATTCGCATATTAGGATTTAAGAGTTTCTACCTAGTCTCTCTCTCTCTATATATAAAGAAAATGTGGCACATATATACCATGGAATACTATACAGCCATACAAAAAGATGAGTTCATGTCCTTTGCAGGGACATGAATGAAGCTGGAAACCATCATTCTCAGCAAACTAACACAAGAACAGAAAACCAAACACCGGATGTTCTCACTCGTAAGTGGGAGTTGAACAATGAGAACACATGGACACAGGGAGGGGAACATCACACACCGGGGCCTGTTGGGAGGTGGGGTACTAGGGGAGGGATAGCATTAGAGGAAATACCTAATGTAAATCATGGGTTGATGGGTGCAGCAAACCACCATGGTACGCGTATACCTATGTAACAAACCTGCATTCTGCATGTGTATCCCAGAACTTAAAGTATAATAAAAATATTAAAAAGTGAGTTACATATCCTAATGGAAATTCTTCATTTAAATTTACTAAAGTGATATGATTAGAGATTTGGTTACTTAAATAGTAGCTTATATCTAAATGAAAATGCTCCAAGAAATGCTAAGAGGCTGTTTACATCTAACCAGCCAGTCACCTACTCAGTCTTCCCTCTGCTAACAAGATTAACTGTCCTTGTACGTAAAGCTGGATACTTCTCTTATGCACCAGATCTTATAACCCCTTCCCCCTTCCTGCTCAGGGAAATTTCTACAGCGGTTTCCCCTTTCTCCTACATTATTGACTGTTTAACACTCCGTTGATTCATTTCCATTATCATACAAAGACTTTTTTTTCATTAAAAATAATCATAACCATGTTTTCCTCTCTACCTATCACCCAATTTTTCTGTTCCCCTTTATAGCAAAACTCATTTTCAAAAGTAAGAATCTGTATTCTCTGGTTTCAATAGCTTTTTACTTTCATTCTTACTTGAAACTACTCCATGCAGGCACATCAAGTCATTTCTTAAGCTCATCATCATTTTCAGTCCTCATCTTAATGACTATTCAGCAGCATGTGACCTACTTGTTCATCTACTGTTCCTTGACACAATTTCATTTGTAGGCTTTTACACCAATCCTTAGCCATTCCTCCATCATCTGCTTCTACTCTCTGTTTCTTCCTCTCTCAACAACAGATTATTAGAGTGCAAATGAAGATCAGCCTCAGACTTTCCACCTTTTCTTTCTACGTTCACTCCCTTAGCATTCTCCTTCAGTCTCACAACTTCAAATATCATCTGTATATTGAGAATTCTTCAAGTTTGACATCCCCAGATCATGTCTCCCCTGAGATCCAGATGTCTGTATTCAACTGCCTATTCCACATCTTCCCTGGAATCGTGAGTAGAGAGCCCAAAGTCAACATACCTAAATTTGCAGTCCTGATACTGAACCCAAAAGCAGGCTGTATGTAACCTTTGCCATCTCAATTTATGACAACTTAGAACTTTCTAATACTCCAGGGCAAAAACCTCTGTGTCCTCCATGACCCTGTCACTGTCCTCTGTCATCCATCTGTTACTGCATCCTATTCAGAGTCCAACCACTTCCTTCTAGCCCTACCAATAATACCATCTGGATATTTGTAATATTTTCTAACTGGTCAGCCTTTTTCCCCTTGCTTCCCTATAATCCATTTTCAATGAGGCAGTTAGAAGGAGCTTTTAAAAAAACACAAATCAGATCATTTCACTTCTTCATTCAAATCTTCAAATGGTTCCGATTCTACTCAGACTAAAGGTCAACTTTTTTTTTTTCCCCAGTAGCTTACGAGAGTCTAGATATTCTCCAGTTACCTCCACACCAGCCCTATTTGACTTCATATTCTCTAATCCAACCACAATGGCTTCCTTTACCTTCTTAGACCATATAGGGCATCTTCCTGCGTCCTGGCCTTTGCACTTGCAATTCTTCCTGCGTACATTGCTTTCTCCATTAATAACCTCCTGACTTGCAACCTTGGTTATATGACTCAATTGCCATCTTCTCAGTGAAGCTGTTTCTGAAAAATTGAAACTCTCTACTTCCCAGTATATTTTACCCCCCTTCCTTACTTTATTTCTTTTCACACCCCTTATCCTTTTCTAATATACACAATAGTTTATCTGGTTCAATTAATTGTCTGTATCCTTCCACCAAAATATAAGCTCAGTGAGGGCAGAACTGTTTTTGAGTTTTGTTTTTTGTTGTATGTTTAACTGGTACAATAAAGATAGTCACTAAATAAATATTTGTTAAATTAACACATAAACCTTGAATAAATTCTGGGTTAAGTATACTGAAGTAGCATGAATTGTAAAGGGACAGAATAGGAAAAGAGCAGAAGGCTAATTTCTTGGTGTGTACAGAGTGAAGAGGATAGTTCTGGGGAAATCTTTAAAAGAGGCAATTTGTAAAGCTATGTAGTAGGATAGGGTTATGAAGGGGAGTTGGAGGATCCAAACCAATTTTCTTTAAAGCTGTCCTTGACCTTAAGAAAACCTGCCAATGATATGTTGAATTCAAAATGAGCATGGGTGAGAGAAGGAAAGTTTCCTCGTGTTGTTTTTGTTTGTTTGTTTGTTTGTTTTTGGTTCTTTTCTTGGCTCCCAACTCTCCTACTGATCTCCTACCACCCCGCGAAGTTCATGCCACATTTCCATGATATTTCCAAGCCATGGCCTGAAGTTTCAACTACACAATGAAGTCCTAATATAAATGACTGTTTTTAGACCAAGTCCTCTAATAAATTATTCATTTTATTGAGGACTAATTAGGAAGAAGGAAATGATTTCTTAGAGCAAACAGTAGAAGGTTTTCACTGGGTCAATAAAGACCTTGATCAGGTTACAACAGCAGCAACAACATCCATCTTTTATTGAGGGCTCATAGTGACAATTGCTCTACAACTATTATTTCTAACTCTAACAAGAACGATGCAAAGAAGGGATAACGATACCTTATCAGATAAGACCATTTGGGCTTTGAAAATTAACATGCTCAAAGACATTGAGGGGCTAAGTGCTGATATTAGGATTCAACTCCTTGTTAGAATCCCTGTGTGCCCATTCTGTTGTACAAAGCATAAATAATTCTTTAGTTTTCTTTCTTTCTTTTTTCTTTTTTAAAACTTAAAGTATTTGGAGTGAAAGGAATTCCAGTCTCTAACACTGGAATGTTGAGAGTATGTAGATATAAAGCAGAGAAGCACAAAGTCCTAATGCTGTGTCATTTTAAAGCTCAATATAAATTTAAGGCCAATTTAATATGTTCTTTAAAAGTTTTTGATGATATTACTGGCAGCATGATAAAATGGAGCATAGAAAATGGATTATTCCAGGGAAAGGTCAGACTGCAAAGGGTAGTTTAAACATGATTAAAAACAAGAGTCATTTTATTTAGGTGGGATAACATTTATCCCTACACCAAAAGGGACAAAAGTCACTTTCAGCATTTTCAGCAGGTATTGTGTTTGTTCCCAGCACATTTTTTAGCTAGTAAGAATTTTAGGAAAATAATTAATCAGGTTAGAAATAGTTAAAACTACAAAACAAAGGGTAAACCTAAAACCATTTCCAGTTCGGTTACAAGACAGAACATTCGTGAAGTTCTCTAGATTCAGAAGTGGCCCCTGACAATTGAATTTGTAATTGACAGTTGTACTTTATAGTGAGCAATATGGTGCTGTATTTATTTCTGTAATTATTTTAGAACTTTTAAATTGTACTTCTATTTCAAAGGCCTTAGGACATGGTAAACACAGACACGATAATTGAGGTTCATGATTTGGAATGTTTTACTTAACTGCAAGTAATTTAATTCAAGTCAGTAAGTCTTTATGAAATGTTCTACTCTGTGCTTACAACATACTGGACAATGAAGGGAGATTTGCTTTTAAAAAGTATATAAGATACAGTTGTCTCTAAAGTCATCAGGGGACCTGGCAAGAGGGTTCAGAAAATAAGCCCTATCTACTAATAAAAAACAGAATCAAGAAACTTTGGTGTTAAATAAAGTACAGGAAAAATTAATATGTTTCATTGAAGAGGATATCACTGGTATGCATGTGTGTTTATGTGTGTGTGTATATATATATATACACACACACACACATAGAGAGAGAGAGAGAGAGCAAGAGAGCAGGGGAACATGGATAATGTTAACAGTTATGCAAATTCAAAGTCATTCATACTTCACCCATTATATAATTTCTGGGAATATGAAATAAATTATTTCTAATTTAAAAATTCTAACTAAAGATTTCCTAATAATATTCTGCTTTGATCTCCTGGAAAACATAAAATAATTATTGGATTATTTTAGTATTAGAGTCAAGAAGGGTAGAAAGTGTCAGACTGTTATGGTAGCACACATAGACCACGGGTCAGGTACATTTTTCTCTAAAGGGTGATAATAAATATTTTAGGCTTTGGGCCACATTTAACTCTGCTGTGTGTGTTCCAATAAAACTTTATTTATGGACCACAAAATTTTGATATTGTGTAGCTTTCACATGTCAGAAAAGATCATTGTTTTGATTTTTCAATCATTTAAAAATGTAAAGCCATACTTTAAAAATGGTATGGAGACTTCTAGTTTCTTGTTCTGCTTGTAAGGAGCTTGGAAGTTGCCATTCCATTCTAACAACACATAAAAAGTGGAGCAAATTGAAAAATCAGCAACTCTTCTTAGATGCAAAACAGAAATAAAGTCACAGGGCAAACTGCTGTCCCCCAAATTAAAGAGACAGATGAGGGGTACAGAGAATCACAACATGCTGAAGCAAAAACCTCTGTGGGAACAAGCGCTGGCGTGGGACAGTTCTCCAGATGGCCTTGGGCCAACCCAACTCTCTTTGATTTCTTGCTTGTAGTTCTTTTCTGTTAGATGTAGTCTTGCTCTATCGCCAGGCTGGAGTGCAGTGGGTGGATCTTGGCTCACTGCAAGCTCTACCTTCCGGGTTCAAGTGATTCTTCTGCCTCAGCTTCCCGAGTAGCTGGGACTACAGGCACGTGCCACAACGCCCAGCTAAGTTTTTGTATTTGTAGTAGAGACGGGGTTTCACCATGTTGGCCGGGATGATCTCGATCTACTAACCTCATGATTTGCCTGCGTTGGCCTCCCCAAGTGCTGGGATTACAGGCATGAGCTACCATACCCGGCCCTTGTAGTTCTTAATAGCTGTAAATGTTCTGGGAATCTAACATCCTGAGATAAGGAATAACTGGCTAGAACATACCATGCTTCATTCCTATTCCTCCTAGAGCAGAATATTCTACAATGCTTTTCCGCAGTGTATCACAATGCCCCAGGGTATCAAGCCCAGGACAGGCTGCTTTTTGAGGTCCCTTAGCTGCAGTGTAACATAAGGTGCATGCAGATGAGATTCCATCCATCTGGAATGGAACCTTGGGGGACAGCTTTGTCATGAGTCCTAGGCTTCTGTTGTCCCTTGCTACCTATCTGTAATACGTCTGCTTCATGTAACCTGTCGTGTGCAAGTGTTCTGTCTCACTGTAGATTTGTGCACCCAAAGTGCAGTGGGTGGAAATGTTTAGAGTCCTCCCTTTGAAACAGTAACTAGAACACCATGAACCTACTTCATAGCTTGGGTATAGAAACCTGAACTGTAATTGACAAATTTCTAGAGGCTAAGTATGAAGGAGTCTGAGTTAAAACTCCAGGAGGACCCAGTCAAAGGTCGGGTCCCACACTTTGTGAGTTTTGCTCTAAGGAGCTCAACCAGGTTTTCACAGCAAATATTGGACGAAAATCTTTTTGTCCTTCTAGCAGGAAAAGATGAAAATGAATCATTTTGCAATATGCCAGAACACTGTGTTCTTAACAAGGTCTGCCTTCAGGAGAAACTGGTTAACCAGAATTCAGCCTGTTGGGGTTTTATCATAACCCAACTTTCCCGGAAGAAGGGAAATACCCAACTCCAGCCCAATGTAACCACCCTGTCCCAACTAAGGAGGCAGGAAAAAAAAAAAATCCCTGAGAAACACTTGTGATGTTCACAGTCCAAATGCATAGGGGTACTAAGAGACTGAGACCTAATCATAGGACTGTAGAATGTATTCTCTCCCCATACACCTTACCACCACGTTACTGAGGGTCTGTTTAAAGTAATTCCTTTTACATAGTATATTGTGTCTGGTTGTAAAGAAAAAAATTACAAAGCATACAAAAAGACAAAAAACAGTTTGAAGGAACAAAGTAAGCATCACAGACAAACATGGCAGGGATATTGGATTATCAGAGAATTTAGAACAATCATGATAATATGCTAAGAGTTCTAATGGATAAAGTAGACAGTATGCATGAACAGATAGGTAAAGTGCAGAGAGATGGAAATCTTAAGAGCTAAAGAGAAATGCTAGAGCTCAAAAACACTGTAACAGAAATAAAAGTATCTTTGATATAGTTAACAGTATACTGAACATGGTGGAGGAAAAATTCTCTGAGCTGGATGGTATCTCAATAGAAACCTCCAAGATTGAAAAGCAAAAATAATAAAAACTGAAAAACAACTGTAACAGAATATACAACAACTGTGGGAAATTACAAAAGTGTAATAGAAAAAAAGTGTAATAGAAAAAAAGTGTAAGAGAAAAGACAGATGAACCAAACAAAGATTTCAAACAAGAGTGACTGAGAACTTTCTAAAATTAATGTCTGACATGAAACCATGTATTCAGGAAGCTCAGAGAACACAAAGAAGGATAAATGTCAAAAAACTGTATGTAGGCACATCATTTTCAAATTATATAAAATTAAAGATAAAGAAAAAATCCTGAAAGAAGCCAGAGAGGGGATGGGTGACACCTTATCTACAGAGGAACAGCAACAACAAAAATTACTTCTGACTTCTTCTCAGAAACCATGAAAGCAAGAAAAGAGTAGAGTGAATTATTTAGTGTTGAGTGAGAAAAAAACCCACAAACCTAGAATCCTGTACCTTATGAAACTATCTTTCAAAGGTTAAGGAGACATAGAGACTTTTTCTGGCCAAAGAAAAAGATTAAGGGGACTTGTCAGTAGACCTGCTTTGCAAAACATCTTAAGTCATTTAGAGACAAGGAAAATGATACAGGTCAAAATCTCAAATGTACACAAAGAATGGAAGAGCATCAAAGAAGTAAGTAAAGATAAAATTAAATTTTTTTTCTTAATTTCTTTTCTGTTTCTTCTTTAGCACCCTGCCTTGACAAGAGCCAGAACCTCACACAAGGGCTTCACCTTCTGGGGTCCTAGGGAGGGCTGGTGGCTTGAGCTGAGAGAGCCCATGCTAAGCTTGGTCACCTGAGACAGCAGAAGCATGGACCTGATATTCCTTGCAATGGGAAGGCACCCTCAGCTGCAGTCCAGCATCATTGCTGCATATCAGGGAACATAACCTTGACAGGTATTGCTGGCTGCTTATTTCCCTGCATGCCCGGCCCCATTTTCTGGGATCTTGTGTTGGTTTCTGAGCTTTCCCATATTCTAGTTTATTTATTCTTAATTGATTTAACTAGTAGACATTTGTTCAAAAAAATACCATCAAAAATGTATTCAATTATGTATACTTATGTATATATATATTGTGTGTGTGTGTGTACTTACATATAAGTAAAATCAATGACATTAATGATACAAGGGATGGGAGGAAGGAATTAAGATTGTTTTTTATTATAAGGTACTCACACTACCCATGAAGTGGTATATTGTTACTTAAAAGTGGGTTTGGGTTATATATAAATGCATGTTGCAACTCCAGGACAACAATTAAAAAAAAAAGTATTAAAAAAAAAAGTATTAAAAAGAAATGTGGCCAGGTGTGGTGGATCACGCCTGTAATCCCAACACTTTGGGAGGTGGAGGCGGGCAGATCACGGGAGATCAGGAGTTTGAGACCATCCTGGCCAACATGGCAAACCCCTATCTCAACTAAAAAACACAAAAATTAGTCAGGCATGGTGGTGGATGCCCGTAATCCCAGGTACTTGGGAGGCTGAGGCAGGAGAATCACTTGAACTTGGAGGCGGAGGTTGCAGTGAGCCGAGATCATGCCACTACACTCCAGCCCGGGCAACAGAGTGAGACTTCATTTCAAAAAATAAAAATAAATTAAAGAAGTGTAATTTATATGCTAAGTGAGGAGAGAACACGTAAGCATATAAAATGCTCAATTAAAACTACAAAATGCCAAAAAAAGACTGGAAGACAAAAATAGGAACAAAAGAAGGCAACAAATACAAAGCAGTATCAAATATTAATCCAATTCTATCAGTATTAATTCTTCAACTATATCAATTGGTATAGTTGGTATGCTGGTAGATACTATTCCAACTATATCAATAATCATTTTTGAACATCAGTTGTCTAAATGCACTAATTAAAAGATAGAGATTGTCAGAATGAATCAAGAAATAAGACTCAACTCTATGTTGTCTACAAGAAACTCAGTTTAAATATAAAGACACATGTAGATTAAAAGTAAATGGACGGGGAAAGAAGTACCATGTTAACACTAATCAGAAGAAAGCAGGAGTAGCTATACTAATTTCAGACAGAGTATATTTCAAAGCAATATAATATATTAGGAATAAAGAGGAACATCTCATATTGATAAAGGAGAAAGTTCTTGGCCATAACTGCTATGGTTTGAATTTGTCACTCCAAAAATATGTGTTGAAAACTTAGTCTCCAGTGCAATAGTGTTGAGAGGTAGAGCCTTTAAGAAGAGATGAAGCCATGAGGGCTTTGCTCTCCTGAGTGGATTAATGCCATTATTATGTAAATGTAATGGTTAATATTGAATGGCAACTTGATTGAATTAAAGGATGCAAATGTTATTCATAGGTGTGTCTGTGAGGGTGTTGCCAAAGGAGATTAACATTTGAATCTAGACAGAGAGGTAGACCCACCCTCAATCTGGGTAGGCATCATTTAATCAGCTGCCAGTGTGGCTAGAATAAAGCAGGCAAAAGAAAGTGGAATGAACAGGTGTGCCTAGTCTTCTGGCCTTCATCTTTGTCCCATGCCAGATGCTTTTTGCCCCCAGAACATCAGACTCCAAGTTCTTCAGCTTTTGGACTCTTGGACTTACACCAGTGATTTACCAGGGGCTCTTGGACATTCTGCCACAGATTGAAGGCTGCACTGTCGGCTTCCTTGCTTTTGAGGTTTTGGGACTCCAGCTAACTTCCTTGATTCTCAGCTTGCAGATGGCCTATTGTGGCACCTCACCTTGCAATCCTGTGAGTCAATTCTCCTAATAAACTCCCCTTCCTGTATACCATATAGCCTATTAGTTCTGTCACTTTAGAGAACCCTAACTAATACAGGGAGTGAGTTCATTATTGTGAAAATGGGTTCATTATAAAAGAATGGGTTCAGCCCCCCTTGCTCTCTCACCCTCTCTTGGCCTTTCTGCCATTGGACAATGCAGAAAAAAGGCTTTTGCAGGAAGGCAGCCTCTCCATCTTGGACTTCCCAGCCTCTAGAACTGTGAGCCAACACATTTCTGTTTATTGTAAATTAGTCTGTGGTATTGTTATAGCAGCACAAAATGAACTATGATAACAACAATTCTTAACATGTTTGTGCCTAACAAAAGACCATCAAAGTATGTGAGGCAAAAACTGATAGAATTCCAAGGATAAATAGATAAATCCACCATTGTAGTTGGAGACTTTAACACCCCTCTATCAAAAAAAGATGACTACGGCAGGCAGAAAATTTGTAAGAACATACTTGAACTTAACAATATCATGAGTCAACTGGATATAATGAATATCTACAGACTACTTTATCCAACAACAATACACATTCTTCTCTCACAGGAAATATTCAATAAGATCATATTCTAGGCAATAAAACACACATTGACAAATTTGAAATTGCTTTATATTCTGCAATGAAATTAAACAAGAAAAAAATAACAGGAAAAAATAGCTGGGAGATCCTAAAATACATGGAGATGAAACAATGAAAACCCCTCTAAATAACACATGGGTAAAGTGGGAAATTTCAAGAGGAACTTAAAAATACTTTAAAATATTTTGGAGATTAAAATACATGGAGATTAAACAATGAACACACTTCTAAATAACACAAGGGTAAAATGAAAAATTTCAAGAGAAATATTCATGTTTTTAAGTAAATAAAAATAAATACAATTTGTTAAAATTTGTGGGATGTATTAAAAACAACGCTTAGAGGGACATTTATAGTATTGAATGCATCTGTTAGAAAAGAAATATCTGAAATCATTTATCTAAGCTTCTAAATTAGAAAATGAGAAAAAGAAGAGCAAATTAAACTCAAAGTAAGCAGAAGAAAATAAATAATAAAACATGGAGAAGAAACCAATGCAATTGAAAATAAGAAATCAATAGGGAAAAGTCAAGGAAACCAAAAGGCTGTTTCTTTGAAAAGATAAATTGAATCAATAAGCCTCTAGCTAGGCTAACTAAAAAGAAGGGAGGATGTAAATTACTATTAGAAATTACACATGGGCCATTATTATAGATCTCATGGACATTTAAAAGATAATGAATATTATGAACAAGTCTATGTCCAAAACTTTGACAACCTAGATGAAATTAACCAATTCCTTAAAAGAAAATACAATCTATCTAATAAAAGCAAAAATAGACCATTTGAATAGGTCTATATGTATTTAATAAATTAAAGCAATTATTAGTAATCTTCCAAAACAGAAAGCATCAGGTCCATAAGTATTCACTGGTAATTCCACCAGACTTTTAAAGAATAAATTATACCAATTATCTACAATTACTTTCAAAAGATAGAAGCTGAGGAAAAACTTTCTACCTCATTCTATGAGGCTAGCCTCATCTTAGCAACAAACCTAGACAGAGACAGTACAGGAAAAGAAAACTATGACTAGTATCTCCTATATAGATACAAATATTCTCAACAAAATATTAGCAAATTGAATCCAAATATATACAAAAAAATTATACAACATGACCTACTTAGATTTATCTCAGGTATACAAAGCTGGTTCTATATTTAAAAATCAATTAATGTAATCTATCACATCAACAAACTAAATTTAAAAAATCATGTCAGTATATTAAAAATGCAGAGAAATTATCTGAAAAAAAATCTATCACCCATTTATGATCAAAACAATCAGTAACCTAGGAATAAAGGGAAACTTCCTCAACATGAAAAAGAATATCTACAAAAAATCTACAGCTAACATCATACTTAATGGTAAGAAACTAGAAGCTTTCCCTCTAAGGTCAAGAACAGGCAAGTATGTCTCCTCTTACGACTTATTTTCACTGTTGTACTGAAAGTCCTTTCTAATGCAGTAAGAAAGAAAGAAAGAAAAAAAAAGGACGAAAACATGTTTTTTTCTGATGACTTGATAGTCTATGTAGAATTTTTAAAAAATCAACAATAATAAAAATCCTCCTGGAATTAATAATTATAGCATAGTTGTAGAGTATGAGGTTAATAAGAAAAAGTCAAATCCTTTTCTAAATACCAGTAATGAACAAGCAGAATTTGAAATTAAGAACATACTTCCATTTACATTAGCATCTCCAAAAATGAAATACTTATGAAAAATCCATCAGGATTACAAAATTAATATGAGGTAAACTACAAAATTCTAATTAAAGAAATCAAGGACAAACTAAATAAATGAATAGATAATGTATGTTCACGGATAGGATGACTCAATATTGTTAAGATGTCAGGTTTTTCCAACTTGATCTATAGATTCAATCCCTTCCCAACCAAAACCCCAGCAAATTATTTTATAGAAATTGACAAACTGATTCTAGAGTTTATATGGGGATGCAAAAGACCCAGAACATTTAACAAAATATTGAAGGAGAAGAACAAAGTTGAACTTTGACATTATCTGACTTTCAGATTTACTGTGAAGCTACAGTAAATAAGACAGTTTAGGGTTGGTAAAAGACTAGGCAAATAGATTAATGGAACATACTAGAGAGTCTAGAAATAGTCCCACAATAATCTTTGACAAAGAGCAAAGGCTATAGGATGGAGCAAAGAAAGTCTTCTTAACAAATGATGCTTAACTACTGGACATTCACATAGAAAATAGTGAACCTCTACACAGACCTTATATCCTTCACAAAAACTAACTCAAAATGGATCACAGACCTAAAGGTAATATACAAAGCTAGAAAACTCCTAGAAATTAACACATGAGAAAATCTACAAGATGTTAGGTTTGGCAATGACTTTTAGATATGACACCGAAGGGGACTATTCATGAAAGAAATAGTTGGTGAACTAGACTGCATTAAAACTAAAAATTTCTGCTATCAAGAAGATGAAAAAAAAAAAAAAACACAGACTGGGAGATAATACTTGCAAAAGACATATCAGATAAATGACTGTTTTTCAAAATATAGAAGAAACTTTAAACACTAATCAATAGGAAAACAAATTACTTAACTAAAATGGACCAAAAACCTTAACAGACATCTCAAAAAATATTTACAGATGGCAAATAAGTATACAAAAAGATGTTCTACATCTTATTTCATCAGGGAACTACAAATTAAAACAACAATGAGATATCATTACATACCTAAAATGGCCACAGTCCAGAACACTTTAAAAACCAAATGTTGGCCAGGACGCAAAACAACAGGAACTCTCATTTATTACCAGTGAAAATACAAAATGGTCCAGCCACTTTGACAGACAGTTTGGCAGTTTCTCCCAAAATTAAACATACTTTTATGGTATGATCCAGCAATCTCACTTCTTGGTATTTACCCAAAAGAGTTGAAAACATATGTTCACACACAAACCTGAACAAGAATGTTTATAAGCAGTTTTATTCATAATTGTCAAAACTTGGAAGCAACGAAGATTTCTTGCAGTACGTGAATGGATAAATGAACTGTGCTACAACCAGACCAGAAAATAGAATATTATTCAGCCCTGAAAAAAAGCCATGGAAAGACATGTTATAAGCTTAAACACATATTACTAAGTGAAAGATGCCAGTATGAAAAAGTTACATACTGTGTGTATCCAGCCATGTGACACTATGGACAAGGCTAAACAAGGGAGAAAAACAAAGATCAATTGTTGCCAGAAGTTGCGGGGAGTGAGGGATGAATAGATACAGCATGGCAGATTTTTTGGGTAGTGAAAACACTCTGTATACTACTATAGTGTTGGCTGTATTTCATTACATATTTGTCAAACTCATAGGACGTTCAACACAAAATAAACCTGAATGTGAACTATAGACTTTGGGTGATAATGATGTTTCAATAGAGGTTCATCAATTGTAACAAATTTACCAGACTTCTTGGGGATTGATATAATTTGGCTCTGGGTCCCCACCTAAATCTTATCTCGAATGATAATCCTCACATGTTGAGGGAGGGACTTGGTGGGAGATGATTGGATTAACGGGGTAGTTTCCCCCATGCTGTCCTCATGATAGTGAGTGAATGTTTACAAGACCTGATGGGTTAAAAGTGTTTGGTGGTTTCCTTCTTGGCTGTCTCTCCTTCTGCCTTGCGAAGAAGGTCCCTGATTCCCCTTCACCTTCCAACATGACTGTATGTTTCCTGAGGCCTCACCAGCCATGTGGAACTGTGAGTCAATTAAACCTCTTTCCTTTATAAATTACCCAGTCTCAAATAGTTCTTTATAGCAGTGTGAAAACGGACTCATACAAGGATGTTGATAATGGAAGAGGCTATGCATGTGTGGGGGCAGGAAATATACAGGATATCTCTGTACCTTCCTTTCAAATTTGCTTTGAACTAAAACTATTCTAAAAGTATCAACTATTTAAAAATATTGCATAGAAAAACAGGTGACTACCTACCTTTGATATAGCCTGTTTTCCTGATCCCAATCACAAAATATCTCTTATGGCTGTATGACATATAAGCAAACCATCTTTAATAAGAGATATAATAATTGCAATTAATCATTAAGTACTTATAGGCCATTATTCAATATACTTATTAACATATATAAGTAAATTTAATCATCATACCAATCATATAAGGTGGGAAATATTTATTATCTCCATTTTATAAAGAAGCAAACCAAGGCAGAGATGTTAAATAACTTAGCCAGTGTCCCATATTATTAAATAACAGAGCTAGGATCAAACTTAGGCAGTGTGAACCTGGAGTATGTGCTCTTAATCCACTGTGCTTTGCCAACTCACCGTATGGTGTTGTGCTAACATAGCTAGCTATCAAAGAAAAAATTGCAAACAATTTAATTCCCTTTGAATTCATAAGTATGGCGTTTTCATATGAGTGGGTAAAGGTAAATGCAAATTGTTCAAAGTTATATGTTTCTGATGGTTAATTTTAGGTGTCAACTTAACTGGATTAAGAATTACCAAGAGAGCCGGTAAGGGATTATTTCAGGGTTTTTTCTGTGAGGGTGCTTCCAGAGGAGATTGGCAGGTGAGTTGGTGGACTAAGTGGGGAAGATCTACCCTCAGTGTGTTTGGGCACCATTCAATCATCTGAGGACAAGGATAAGAACAAAAAGGTGATGCCCTCTTTCTCTTGGAGCTGGGATATACTCTTCTCCTATCCTGGGACATCAGAAATCTAGGCTCTTCTACACAGACACTCCAGGACTGACACCGGTGGCCCTTTGAGTTCTCAGGCCTTCAGACTCAGACTGAGAGTTATGTCATAGGTTTCCCTGGTTCCTGGGGCATTGGACTTGTAAACTGAGTCATGCTGCCAGCATCTCAGGGTCTCCAACTTGCAGACAAACTATCACGGGACTTTGCCTCCATAACCATGTGAGCCAGTATCCCTAATAAATCTCTTTAAAATATCTGGATTCATATATATCTTTTTGATTCTATCTCTCCGAAGAACCCTGACCAATACAATGTTAATTTTTTTTTGCAATGAGGGCATTTAAGAGATGAAGTGATACAATTTACAGGAAAAGGGGTATTTGTGAGAAAAATGCATTGTTGATATCTTTGCAATAATACTAATATGATTTCCTTGGTGTTATGGTTAGTTTGATGTGTCAACTCAATTGGGCTAAGAGATGCCTAAAGTGAGGTTAAAAATATTATTTCTGGGTGTGTCTGTGACAACGTTTCTGGAAGAGATTATTATTTCAATCAGCAAACTGAGCAGAGAAGATGGCTCTCACCAATGTGGATAGACATTATTTAACCCATTGAGGGCTTGGATAGAACAAAGAGATGAAGAGAGGGTGAATTTGCTTCTGTTTGAGCTGGGACATCCCTCCTCTTCCATCCTCAGAATATGCCTTCCCTAATTCTTAGGTCTTCAGATTCACACGGAATTACGGCGATAGGTTTTCTCGTTCTTCAATTTGTAGAGAGCAGATTGTGGGACTTGTCAGTATCCATTATTGGATGAACAAATTCCTACAATAAATCACCGTGCATGTGTGTGAGTGTGTGTGTATACATGTCCCATTCTGTTGGTTGTGTTTCTCTGAAGAATACTGACTAATATACTGGATAACAAAATTTAAATGTCTTAGACAGTTTATTAATTTAACATCCTGACATTAGGGGAACTTCACCTAAAAACACATCAGGAATTTGAGAATATATTTTAGTGTGAGTTAACTCTTAGTGTTCGTATTGCATTTTTCTATTTAAGAACTGTTAATATTTAAACTATGCACAATCCATTTAAATTTGCTGTACTCATTTTTAATGCGACTATGGAATTTTGTTTTTAATAATTTCAACTTTAATTTTAGATTTGGGGGAACATGTTCAAGTTTGTTGTATGGGTATATTTGTGATGCTGAGGTTTGGGATACAAATCATCCCACCACCTAGGTTGTGGGTATAACACCCAATAGGTAGTTTTTCAACACTTCTCCACATCCCTACCTCTTCACTCTAATTATCCCCAGTGTCTATTGTTGCCATCTTTTTGTCAATGGGTACCAATGTTAAGTTCTCACTTATAAGTGTGAACATATGGTATTTGGTTTTCTGTTCCTGTGTTAATCTAGTTAGAATAGAGGCCTCCAGCTGCATCCACGTTGTAGCAAAGGACATGACTTCATATTTTTAATGACTGCACAGAATTACATGGCGTACATGTACCATATTTCCTTTATCCAATTCACCATTGACAGGTACCTAGGTTGATTCCATGCCATTGCTATTTTGAACAGTGCTATGCCGAACCTATGAGTGCATGTATCTTTTGGTAAAATGATACGTTTTCTTTTGGGTATAAATCCAGTAACGGGATTGTTGTGTTGGATAACAACTCTAAGTTCTTTGAGAAATCTCCAAACTGCTTTCCACAGTGGCTGGGCTAATTTATATTCTTACCAAAAGTGTATAAGCATTCCCTTTTCTCTGCAGCCTCACCAGTATGTGTTGTTTTATGACTTTTTAATCGTAGCCATTCTGACTTGTGTGAAATGATATCTCATTGCAGTTTTGATTTGGATTTCTCTGATGATTAGTGATGTTGAGAATTTTTGCATACATTTGTTAGCTGCTTGTGTGTCTTATTTTGATCAGCATCTGTTCATGTCTTTTGTCCACTTTTTAATGGAGTTGTTTCTTGGATGCATAGTTTGCAAATATTTTCTCCCATTCTGTAGGTTGTGTGTTTACTTTGCTAAGTTTCTTTTGCTGTAAACAGTTTCTTTAGTTTAATTGGATCCCACTTGTCTGTTTTTGTTTTTGTTGCAGTTGTATTTGAGGACTTAGTCATAGTTTTTTTTCCCAAAGCTGGAGTCCAGAATGTTGTTTCTTTTATCTTCTTCTGGAATTTTTATAGTTTGAGGTCTTACATTTAAACCTTTAATCTATCTTTAGTTAACTTTTGTATATGGTGAAAGGCAGAGGTCTAGTTTCTCATATGGTTAGTCAACTATCCCAGCACCATGTATTGAATAGAGAGTTGTTTCTCCATTGCTAATTTTTTGGTGACTCGTCAAAGACCATATTATTGGAGGTGTGTGGCTTTATTTCTGGGTTATCTGTTCTGCTCTATTGGTCTATGTGCCTGTTTTTGTGCCAGTGCCATGCTGTTTTGGTTACTTTAGCTTTATAGTACAGTTTGATGTTGAGCTATGACAAAGAAGAGCATTACATAATGATAAAGAGTTCAATTCAATGAGAAGACGTAACTGTCATAAATACATATGAACCCAACCTTGGAGTACCCAGATTCATAAAACAAGTACTTCTAGACCTATGAAAAGACCTAGACAGCCACACAATAATAATGAGGCACTTAAACACTCCCCTGACAGCATTAGACAGATCATCAGGGAATAAAAATAAGAAATTCTAGACTTAAATTTGACATTTAATTGGACCTAGTAGACACATACAGAATACTTCACCTATCAACTACACAATACATTATCATCTGCACACAAAACCTACTCCAAGACAGACCACATGTTCAGCCATAAACCAAGTCTCAATAAATACAAAAAATCAAAATCATACCAACCATACTCTCTCAGATCACAGTGGAATATAAATAGAAATCAATGCGAAGAAAATCCCTCAAAACTACATGATTACATGGAAAGTAAATGACTTGCCTCTGAATGACTTTTGAATGAACAGTAAAATTAAGGCAGAAATTAATACATTTTTAAAAAAATAAACGAAAACAGAGATACAACATACAGCAAGAGCAGTGTAAGAGGAAAGTTTATAGTGCTAAATGCTTACCTCAAAAACTTAGAAATACCTCAAATTAATGATCTAACTTCACACTTAGAGAAAGGAGAAAAACAAGAGCAAACTAAGCCTAAAGCCAGCAGACAAAAAGAAATAACTAAAATGTGAGAACTGAACAAAATTGAAGCCAAAAACCAATACAAAGAATCAATGAAATCAACATGGTTATATTAAAGTATAAATAAGATCAATAGACCAATAACTAGATTAATAAATAAAAATCTGAGAGAAGATTTAAATAAGCATATTCAAAAATGACAAAGGTGACATTACAATCAATCCCTCAGAAACACAAAAGATCTTCGGAGACTACTGTAAACACTCTATGCACACAAAATAGAATGTCCAAAGGAAATGGATAAATTCCTGAAAACATACAATCTCCCAAAATTGAATTGGGAAGGAATTGAAACCCCGAATAGACCAATATCAAATTCTGAAACTGAATCATTAATAAAAAGCCTACCAACCAATAAAAGCCCTGAATCAGATGGATTAAGAGCTGAATTCTACCAGACATCCAAAAAAAGACCTGGTACCAATTCTCCAAAAACTATTCCAAAAAATCAAGGAGGAGGGGCTCCTCCCTAACTCACTGTACAAAGCCAGCATCATCCTAATACCCAAACCTGGCAAAGATACAGTGAAGAAGAAAACTTCAAGTCAATATCCCTGATGAACAAAGATGCAAAAATCCTTAAGAAAATACTAGCAAACTAGTATTCTGTGAATCCAGCAGCACATCAAAAAGTTATAGCACCACAATCAAGTAGGCTTTATTCCTGAAATGCAAGGTTGGTTCAACATACACAAGTCGATAAATGTGATTCACCACGTAAACAGAATTAAAAGCAAAAAGTGTGTGATCATCTCAATAGATGCAGAAAATGATTGTAATAAAATTCAACATCCCTTCATGATAGAAACTCTCAACAGACAGGCATCAAAGGAACATACCTCAAAATAGTAAGATCCATCTATGTCAAACCCACAGCCAACATCATACTGAATGAGGAAAAGTTGAAAGCATTTCTCTTGAGAACTGAAACAAGCAAAGGATGCCCACTTTTAACATTCCTATATAATATAGTACTGGAAGTACCAGCCAGAGCGATCAAGTAAGAGAATGAAATAAAAGGCATCCAAAATCAGAAAATAAATCAAACGATCTCTCTTCACTGATGATCTGATTCTATAACTAAAAACCTTGAGGACTCTGCCTAAAGTCTCCTATAACAGATAACTAATTTGATAAAGTTTCAGGATATAAAATCAATTTAAAAAATCAGTAGCATTTCCATATAGCAAAAATGTTCAAGCTCAGAGCCAAATCAAAGAAATGGCCTCAATTACAATATCCACACACACACATACAAGATACATAGGAATACACGTAACCAAGGAAGTGAAAGATCTCTACAAGGAGAAGTATAAAACACTGCTAACAAAAATCACAGATAACATAACCAAATAGAAAAACATTCCTTGCTCATGAATTAGAAGAATTAATATTTTTTAAATGGCCAAATGACCATATTGCCCAAAGCAATCTACAAATTCAATGCTATTCTTATCAGTCTAGCAATGCCATTTTTCACAGAATTAGAAAAACAATTATAAAATTAATAGGGAACCATAAATGACCCTGGATAGTCAAAGTAATCCTAAGCAACATGAGGATTTTAAACACAACATACATAAACACAAACAGATTATATATCTAAGTTAAACATAAGGGGAAACTTTTCAATTTAGTAGTTAATCATTTTTTGCATAGTACTATGTAATTTGGCATGAGATTAAGCCATTAAATGAAGTTTCTCAATAATGGGTTTCACAGATTAAAGTTTATTATTTTCTTTAATGTGACTAATTTGAACTGTTCATTTAGCAAGAATATGCCTATTATTTTTCAAATCCTAATATTCTTATAATCAAATTACATTATTGTTTTTTAGAATTACATAGAAAGATTTCTGAATATATGTGTGCATAGGTGAGTGTATCTTAACTATTATAAAATGGTTAGAATTATAACTTTTAAACCCAAGCCCAGAATTTATATGTCTTCATTACTTTTTAATGCTTGTATTCAATCTCCATTAAGCTAGGTCTTTCACACAGTCATAGGGGATGGTAAATAAAACAATATATAGTAATTTCTACATGGTCTTTCCTACTAGACTCTGCATTTTTCCATAGAGATTTTCTGCTTCTCCAAACTGATCTGCTTAAAAACTCTTCCCTGACCTTTAAACGCTCTTATGGAAGCTGAAGTCAGGATAAAGAGAGATAATTGAATTTTGAACCACAGTTAGTATGAAAATACAGCCTGGAATTCTTTCTAGACATTAAATCAAAACAAAATATTGACAATTTAGGAAACCTGAGGCAAAATAGAACTGATAGAAGACAGAGTGGCTGAGTAACAGTAGGGAGAGAGAGACCTGGAAAACTCCTGGGACTCACATTCCTGTGCGGACCCCCCAGAGTGTGCCTCGAGAGTAAATAACTCCATTCTATTAAAATACCTTCCCAGACAACGATTAGAAATAGGGTATAAACTCTCCACAAAGGAAAGAAATATGCTCATGTACTGCTCGTTTTGTTTCTTTTTGTTTTGTTTCTAAGTATTGACTGTCTGTCAAGGTGTGTTCTTCCAACAATAGCCCATAGTGTCCATCTTGATAATTATATCTTGATAATTTCATAAATACAAAGATGATTACAGATGATATTTGATGAAGTACAGATTCAAAGCACTATGTTTGGAGAAAAGCAACTTATTCTTCTACTGTTATGGCCATTGAGAGAACATTTTTTTAATTTTGTGGTTTA
Source organism: Mandrillus leucophaeus (assembly GCF_000951045.1). Classification (NCBI taxonomy): domain Eukaryota; kingdom Metazoa; phylum Chordata; class Mammalia; order Primates; family Cercopithecidae; genus Mandrillus; species Mandrillus leucophaeus. Next base: position 195,706 of record NW_012108786.1, on the reverse strand, counting down.
TAAGTGAATGAGATCTTTAGAATAGTCACCTGGTTATTACAAAACCTAGCCATAAAAATATTTGCTTTCTTTTCCAACTATGACATTTTATTTTAAAAGTAACTACAACTGGAATACATGACAATATCACTGGACAATGTAATATTTTAGATCATGTACTCCTAATGTTACATTAAGCTAAAAAATACTTACAGAACTTTGTTTTCCACATATTCTACATATACCTTAACAGAACTTCATTTTTTTCCCATAGCCTCCTTTTAAAAATGGAATTTTAGAACTATGTCTGGAAAACTGAACTTCGGATTTAGAAAATCTTAAATTTTACTATAAAGTTGAACTTGAATAGAATGATGCTATATTACATAATAAAGTAGGTTTGTACTGCATCTACTGCTTTATGAACTACATTTTCATCCAATAGTAAAAATGTTCTCATTTTATTAAAACATAATGATACATGATTTATCATGTATTACAGAATAGGATATTTAATGACTGCATACAATCTCATCAAATGAATACTCTAATGTAGTAAACTGTTCCCCACTGAGCAGTATTGGCATTTAAACTGCTGACTTATTTTTTCCATTCTTATAATTTTTGTTAACAGTACAGTTCCACTACCACCACTTCCCCATATACATTTATATTTTCCTCTTTATTAAAAGACTGGAAGCCAGAGAACTATGTTTTCCAGAGCTCCTGACAACAGTTGTTCACATTAAATTCTGCCAATGACAGGCATTTCAGCAGAATTTTGAAGGTGGAGTGAAGGAAGTCACTATTGCTCTTGGGACTGCAGTGGGCAGGCATATTAACCCACTTCCTTGGTGCAAATACGAGATCAGTAACAGTATTCTGTAACTTCCCCAGTTTCTGGTTTACTGAAATGAGCAGTAATTTCCGTCACCTCTGCTCCATCAGTAGTTCTGATGATTTTGTAAGCTTCTGATCCTCTGTATTGTATCTCATTCTATTTAAAATATCTAGAGGGGTTTGTGGTCTTCTGAGAAAATCTGAAGCAAAATAGATAGTCATAAATAAAACCATTTAAGTCCTGTTTTGTTTTTATGATTGTTTTAATGAGATATATTACAAAAATGAGTGGGTCAAAAAGTAGATTTTTAAGGTTTCTGATATATATTGCAAAAGAGGCTTTCAGAAAATACGTGATACTTTCATTGGCACTATAATATATGAAAGTAACCTTCCCTACATTAATGCCACTCTGTAATGTAGGTGTTTAAAAGGCTCTGCTTAGTGATTGATTGATTGAGACAGAGTGTCCATGCTGCAGTGCAGTGTCACCATCTTGGCTCACTGCAAACTCTGCTGCCCCAGTTCAAGTGATTCTCATGCCTCAGTCACCTGCCTAGCTGGGATTACAGGTATACACCATCATGTCTGGCTAAGTTTTGTATTTTTAGTAGATGGGGTTTCACAATGTTGCCCAGGCTGGTCTTGAACTCCTGACCTCAAGTGATGCAGCTGCCTCAGCCTCCCAAGGTGCTGGGATTACAGGTGTGAGCCACTGTGCCTGGTCCTACTTTTTTTTTTTTTTTAATACAAGTTTAAAAAGTAAATCTAAGCATACTTCTTTAAAGTTGCTTTATGTGCTGTTTCTTTCAGTGAATAGAAGTGTTTAACAAAGAAGCTTGTAAGCATGAGTTGAGAACAAGTTTTTACATTTCTTTTTTTTCTACATTAGTCTTTATTATGAAGAGTTTACATATACAGATTTAAAAGATAATTATATGCATGCTTCCTTTAACATTTTCAAATAATTATTGATATATAATAGTTGTACATATTTATGGGGTAAATGTGAAATTTTGATAAAAGTATACAATGTGTAATGATTAAATCAGGGTACTAGGGATATACATCGCATCAAGCATTTATTATTTCTTTGTGTTAGGAACTTTCCTATTCCACTCTTTTAGGTACTTTGAAACATGCAATAAATAAATTGTGGACTATAGTCAACCTATTGTGCTACCGAACACTAGTTTTTATTCCTTCTAACTGTATGTTTGACCCATGAAGCAACACTTCTTAATCACCTTCTCCCCTTTCCCTTCCCAGCTGCTGGTAAGTATCATTCTACTCTCTATCTCCCTGAGTTCCTTTTGTTTTCAGCTCCAGCGTACGAGTGAGAACATGCTACTTTATCTTTTTCTGTCTGTCTTATTTTACTTAACATAATGTTCACCACTTCCTTCCACATTATTAAAAATGACAGGATTTTATTCTTTTTCATAGATGAATAATATTACATTAGAAATTGAAGAGGGCACAAAAATGTAAAGATATTCCATGTTTTTAGATTGAAAGAATCAAATTGTTAAAATATTCATACTCAAAGCAATCTACAGGTCTAATGCAATCTGTATCAAAGTACCAATAACATTCTTCATATAAATAGAAAAAATAATCTTAAAATGTATACGGAACAACAAAATACCCAGAATAGCCAAAGCAACCCTGAACAAAAAGAACAATGTTGATAGGCCAGGCGCGGTGGCTCACTCCTGTAATCCCAGCACTTTGGGAGGCCGAGGCGGTGGATCACCTGAGGTTGGGAGTTCAAGACCAGCCTGGCCAACATGGAGAAACCCCATCTCTACTAAAAATACAAAATTAGCCAGGCATGGTGGTGCATGCCTGTAATCCCAGCTACTCGAGAGGCTGAGGCAGAAGAATTGCTTGAACCCAGGAGGCAGAGGTTGTGGTGAGCCAAGATTGTGCCATTGGCACTCCAGCCTGGGCAAAAAGAGCGAAACTCTGTCTCAAAAAAAAAAAAAAAAAGAACAACGTTGATGGGCACTCAAAGGCATAGAGTGGTATAAAGCACATTGGAGACTCAGAAGGAGGGAGGGTGGCAGGGGGGATGAGGTATAGAAAATTACATATTGAATACAATGTACACTACTCTGGTGATGGGAGCACTAAAGTATCAGACTACCACTATCCAATTCATTCATGTAACCCAAAAGCATTTGTACCCCAAAAGCTCCTGAAATACATATAGCAAAGTTGGAGGCATCACATTACCTGAATTCATATTGTACTATAATTTCATTTCATTTCATTTCATTTCATTTCATTTCATTTCATTTCATTTGTACTACAAAGCTATAGTAATTAAAACAGCATGGTACTGTCATAAAAACAGACACAGAGACCAATGGAACAGAATACAGTGCCCAGATATAAATCTACCCATTTATTACTTTGATATGTTAAACAAGGCAATTTATTGGTATGTTTGTTTCATGCTGAAGAGATTAATGATGTTGTCTTACCTTAGCAACTTTTATTACTTGTAATAGATTTTCTAAATTGCTTAGTATTAACATTTTCCATTTTTTAAAATGAGTTATTTTAGGACAGTTTTAGATTTACATATACTCTGCACCCAGTTTCCCCTATCATTTATTCATTACATTACTATGGTACATTTGTTAAAATTAATGAGGTAATATTGATACATTATATTACCTACAAAATCATAAATATAAATCATCAACACTAGGTACATAGAAACCCAAATTGAGAAACACTGATTTGTGGTTTTAAAATATTTTTTAAAAAATTGACATTGTGTTGAATTGCTCCTTTCATGGAGTTTACTATGGATTTCACTGTTTCATATAGTATGGTGTTCCTCATCTTGAGACTCACCAAATACTTATTAAGTTTATTTTCTAGTTTATTTATAGATACATATTTAATTTATTTGCTAAGTACTTTGGAAAATTGCGCAAATTACCTAAATTTACCTTCCCCTTCATTGTGAACCGCATCTTCCAGGATTATGTATTAAATTATTAATTTCATCTTCAATTTAAATGCAACATTTTTATACATACTTTTGGAATCTAATTTATTCTATTGATTGATACTATTCTATTTTTGTTTCAATTCCTTACTATTACATTTATTCTATATTCATATAGTTTTTCATATATATTGGCATAAGCTGCTCTCTTGTTTTCTTTCAGAATAATGTATGTCACCCTATTATTCTTCTAGACTAACTATAGAATCATCTTGTCTTCAGAAAGTCTTTTTGAAATTTTTATTACAATATAATTAAACATAATAATTACTTTGTGGAAAGTTAAGAGCTTTACATTACACACTTTTATGACACAACCTTTCTTTTTAATTTTCTAAGCTATCTTTTATGTCCTTCAGAAAAACTAAGTTATTCGTAACATATTTTCACATCTCCTCCCTACTGCATTAATTATCAGATCTAATTTCTTACATTTTGTTATTACAATCTATTGTTGCTTTATATTCTAGCTGCTACAATTAGTAGTAGAGCTTATCAGGGGAACTCATGATATAGCATTGCAACTATCAATGTCAGGAATATGTATTTCAGCTTCCATATCATTTGCAAATTTGAATTCTGTTGTTTTATATTTTTTCCTGTTTTTGTTTCAGTAGTACTATCTTGATACCCATGGTAATATTAATGCAAAAGCAAACATAGGAAGGTGTTTACTTTAATAATATAGTTTTAAATTATATCAAGAATCTATGTGTATTAAAGTGTTATTCTAAGAAATATTTCTGAACTATTCTAATGGTTTCTGTCATTAGACAATTAATATTAAAATTAAGAGGCTGGGCGCAGTGGCTTATGCCTGTAATCCCAGCACTTTGGAAGGTTGAGGCTGGCGAACCACCTGAGGTCAGGAGTTCGAGCCCAGCCTGGCCAACATGATGAAACGTTGTCTCTACTAAAAATATAAAAATTAGCCAGGCGTGGTGGCGGGTACCTGTAATCACAGCTACTGGGCAGAATCTCTTGAACCTGGGAGGCGGAGTTTGCAGTGACCCAAGATCACACCATTGCACTCCAGCCGGGGCAACAGAATGAGACTCCATCTCAAAATAAATTTAAAAAATTAAATTAAATTAAATAACTGTTCTGCCCTCAGTTACTAAAAATTTTAATCAGAAATGAGTATTGAATTTATCAAATAACTTTTCGTGTCAATGTAAATAATTTTGCAAAATAAGTTTACCTATTAATGTATTAATGCGCTGTTGTATATATCTACACAGCTCAATGTAATTTACATTTTCTTGATTTCAATCTTAGCATCTATAGTCAAAAATGAGTTTGACTTGAAGCTTTTTTTTCCTGTGGTAGACAATTTTTATCATGTGTAAGAATCAGACTTATGGAGTATTTGAACATAAGAGTTGTTCATCTTTCTCTACAATCTGTAAATGTGTCCATAACAATATGGATCTATTCTTTGAAAGACTGACAATATATATATTTTTAATTATACTTTAAGTTCTAGGGTAAATATGCACAATGTACAGGTTTGTTACATAGGTATACATGTGCCATGTTGGTTTGCAGTACCCATCAACTCATCATTTACATTAGGTATTTCTCCTAATGCTATCCCTCCCCAGCCTACTACCCCCTACAGGCCCGGGTGTGTGATGTTCCTCGCACTGTGTCCATGTGTTCTCATTGTTTAACTCCCACTTATGAGTGAGAACATGTGGTGTTTGTCCTTGGGACAGTTTGCTTAGAGTGATGGTTTCTAGCTTCATCCACGTCCCTGCAAAGGATGTGAACTCATACGTTTTTATGGCTGCATAGTATTCCACGGTATATATGTGCCACATTTTCTTAATCCAGTCTTCTTCCCGGGGCCTCTCCTAATATCTCTTAAAGAATATTAATTTTTGATCAATGGTTAATGGACAGTTTGACACTGTACCTTTCTTCATCTATAAATGTTTTTTATTTTATTTTGGCAACCTATATTCCCTTCAGAATAATTTGTTTCACACATTTTCAGATTTGTAAAAGAATCATGCATAATATTAATCTCATTATGCATGATACTTTTTACCATTTATTTTCATTTTCTCATGCTTTAAATTGTGTCTTTATTTTCTCTGTTCTAGATTGCATGTTGTAGTTCCATTACTATCTTGGAGCACTTAGATTTCTCATTTTTTTTAATCAGGCTAGATTTTGGGTGTTAGACTATTTTATTATTTTGGAGACTGTCTTCTATGAGAATTAATTTTTATTTTTTCATTAATTCCTACTTTCATCTTTACTATGTTTTCTTTCATTCTATCTTGAGAATTTTCTTACCCCCATTTAATAAAGCATTAGTTTATTTCCATCTTTATTCTAGTAGTGCAAATATTTATGGTTATAAATCAGTTTATTGGCACAGATATGGTAACATTTTATGTAAAGGACATTTGTTCTATTGTGTAAGCTCAAGTCATTGCTTTTTGTTTGTCTTTTTGCATTTTTGGGATTTTGCTACAAGAAAAATATTTTATTAGTTTTCCTCCTTTTCTAATGTATTACTTCAATGTACAATGCTATATTATTTCTCCCTCTCTAAAAACAAAAAGCAAACAAGAAAACAAAAATGACATTATTTATATCTTGCTGAACTGTGAAAGTGAAACAGACACCCATGTTTTGCCCTGCACTGATGTCTATCACCCTGCCCCTATCCAATTTCTATCCAAATTAGGAGGGTTAATAAGCTTCTCCAAGTTTATCTTCTAATTAGTTCCCAGTGACAGTGCTGGTGAGGGTGTCAGGAGATGTTACCATTTGATTCTCCCTCCCCTATGCCTGTGCATTAGGGAAGCTTTTTTCTAACCAGGATCTATGCAGAAGACGGTGTTACTGACATTGCTTAAGGTAGTATAACTGCAGAAACCAGGATATAATATTTCTCAAGAATGTAATAACTATGAGAATAAAGATAAACTGGGCAGGAGAGTTAAATAAAAAAGAGCTTCTCTTAGCATCATCTCCATTGTCTTGGTTGATGAGCCATTCATGCCTTCAAAATACCAGAAACAGACTGGGTGTTTAGGACAGGGATGCTTATTTTAATATTCTTTACTAATAACGTGTGTAATAAATATTGAAGATCCCTGAAGGAATTCTAAGACATTGTTCAGTATTTCCTAAAAGGAAAGTAGGCAAATTAATTATTGTGTTCATTATTCAGACAATGTTTTAGATATAGAGTAGACCTCCATTCTTCTGTAGTCATTTCTGAGAAAAGGCCTCTCTCTGATCCTCAAAACAGTGTCCCACATCCTGGCCGATGACTGAAATCATGTTAGAATTAGGCTTTAGCCTCTGTTGAATGTAAGCATCCCTGTAAAGAATCGATGATTAAGCCAGTGTTTCTGTACCGTTTAAGTCCATCTTCACTCTTCTAAAATATGTCAATATTAAAACACTAACAGGACCCTCAGTGGAGAATACTTCAATTATGTAGACATCTCAACCATGCATTTTTTGAGCTTTATATTTTATAGTTCATCTTACAAAAACAAGCAGAGAAAAACAACGAAGACTTTCTCTTCTCCATACAAATGTAAGATGACATTATTTTAATGGGTAGGCTTTATAGAATGACCTATTTTAACGTTACACCCATGAATTCCTCCCTGCTGCATACACAGAACATATGCATGTTGGGAGAGAATTCTCCATGAGTCTGTTGCTTTTCTGCCCTTGTGAGCAGAGACACTAATCATCTTTTGTTCTGGACACTTTCTAAAAATCTTTTTATAGTGAACCACTTTGGAAGGTAGAAATGGTGGCGTCTGCCTGTGCAGAATGAAGGCATATTTGCTGTCCACTAGAACAAAGATAATGTCCCTGTGGGGTATATGTTGGGCAGCTTTGGCTGCACTCCTTTATAAAAGATTGTGGTTTCCTAAGCATGAGACCTCTCTCTTGAAATCCACCCTGCTGGGTGCAGACCCTGTGAATTAGGGCTCAGGGAATCCATGAAAATGTTGATATTCTGTCCACTATTGCTACGAGCAATAAGCTGTCCTTCATCCCTGACCCAGAAGCCATGTCTTCTGCCAGCATCCGTGGAGCCGTCGCAGGAGTTAGCAAGCTTGTTGGTTTGTAAGCAGAGTGAAATCTCAGCCCTCTCACAAGTCTTGACATTGCTCTGTCGAAACCGGAGTTTCAAGATGCTTTCATGGAAGTCATTTATTTATTTATTTATTTTCTTGAGTGCTGGTTGTCACTGGGGCGACAGGGGAGAAGCAGCGGTGGGTAAAGAGAACACCAGGTGCCAGAGGGAAGAAAAGGGGGCATAGCAAGTGGTGAGAAAGGAAGAAGGGGATGGCGGGCGGAGGGGGAGGCTGGCTGAGGCTCTGAGAACCAACTCAATCCACTTCACGGTCGCACCTGAGTGTGGCTGAAGGTGAAGAACTTGCTCCTCAGAAGCATAAGGCAGCCCTGTTAGCATGTGTTTATATCAGTTCTCACTTGAATCCACTCCCTCAGATTAAAAATAAGACAACCATCTGTAGCTAATTCCACATTTCTGGAGATGATGAAACAGAATATTTTTTTTCAAAAGAAAAGATAATCGAGAACTAATTTTCTAACTTCTCAAATACGTTTAGGCTTTCCTAGATGTTTCCGTATATCCTCTGCTTTTCTCAAGGAAGCATGCCAGTGTAATTGTAACAGACGAACTTCATTTCTCTAAAGGATCTCAATATTCATCCACAATCTCCAAGGAAACACTTAGCTAGCAATGTAAAACAACAACAAACCCTACAAAAAGACTTAATCTTGGAAAAAAAAAACACTCTATTCAATCAAAACTTAGAAAAGGCCGCATTTGAAGAGAAGGCACGTAATGTAAAACATCCATTTAAAAACCAGCAGGAGATTGTTATGTGTTTGAATAATTACTAAATGAGTTTGAAACGCAGTATACTATTTTAGCTGTCATAGTGTATTACCTGAAAATGAAAGTTTTGCATTTCTTAATGTCTATCACTTTAAGTTGAATTTATTTTCATACGGCGTCTTGCTGTGAAATATGAATACTATTAATTATATAGATTAATAATCCTTACACTGTGAGGAGAACCTGTATTTGCCCTTAACTCATGCTATGACGCTAAAACCTTGATTAGGGCTGGGGGCAGTGGCACACACCTGTAATTCCAGCACTTTGGGAGGCCAAGGTGGGCAGATTACCTGAGCTCAGGAGTTCAAGACGAGCCTGGGCAATGCAGTGAAACTCCTTCTCTAATACAATACAAAAAATTAGCCGGGCATGGCAGAGTGCACCTGTAGTCCCAGCTACACGGGACGTTGAGACAGGAGAATTGCTTGAACTCAGGAGGCGGAGGTTGCAATGAGCTGAGACCACACCATTGCACTCCAGCCTGGGCGACAGAGCATGACTCCGTCTCCAAAAAAAAAGAAAGAAAGAGAGAAAAAGATCCCTTGATTAGCTAGTTAGAGGGCAATATTCCAGGCCATTGATCTTTCTGGTTAAATTCTGGCTCAGCTCTGGTTATCCACAATCACCCACTCCTTCTTCTTGTAAATCTTGTAAATCTTCCAAAAGTTTGTTGTTGCAGTTTCTTGTTGTAATAAAGACATTTCAATGAATTTATAACAGTCTTTCCTTGATAAATAAGAATGATTCCAGGTTTTAGGCTCATTATTCATATGACAAATTATCACTGAAAATTACTATAAATGTATAAAGTGTACAGGATTAGAAGGCATCTGAGTAAGCTTCTGGAATGTAAATTCAAAGTTCATTTGGTAAACAACAAAACAGCAGTGATGGTAAAATCCAGAAATTGCAATTTGTCTTTGTTTCCAAATAACAACAATTTCAATAAAGAAAATTGGAAACCAGCCTGGCGCTGTGGTTCACACCTGTAATCCCAGCACTCTGGGAGGCCGAGGCTGGTGGATCACCTGAGGTCAGGAGTTCGAGACCAGCCTGGCCAACATGGTGAAACCCTATCTCTACTAAAGATACAAAAATTAGCTGGGCCTGGTGACAGGTGCCTATAATCTCAGCTGCTGTGGCGGATGAGGCAGGAGAATTGCCGGAACCCGGGTGGCAGAGGTTGTGGTGACCCGAGATCGCACCATTGCACTCTAG
>NW_012108786.1:177041-185679 GCF_000951045.1 Mandrillus leucophaeus | reverse complement strand
AAAAAAAAAAAAAAAAAAAAAAAAAAAAAAAAAGGATATTGGAAACCAACTATGCTGGCATTTTGGTTAGCCAAGTTTTACTTAAAGCTTTTCTTTAGGCAGTGTTAAGACATTTTATATATTCCATTTTACAAATAAATGTTTGAAATAGATATTTTTAAAGTAAAATAGATTTATCAATAAGTTTTTGAAATAATCAAGTTTTTCATTTGTCTTTAGTCATGAACTTTTAAAAAGTATTTTTAAAGAATCATAGTAATTTTTCAAGTATTTAGGCGTGCAATGTTATATTACCAAGTTTCTGAAATCACTTTTGCATAAGTCTTAATAACAATTTTCTGTCTTCAAATAATTTAAACTTTAGAGCTCAAAATTTTTGGACAATTTTAAAGAAAAAACAAAAGTTACTGAAAGAATACTGAATTACCTCAACATCTTAGAAAACAAATATTTTCATAAAGTTATCTTCGAAACAAATATAACACCATTGAAGTAAATGTTTTATTATCCTTAGACATTGTTTATAAGTTAGAAGAGTCAGGCAAAACATGTGCACTTCAGAAATCAATTATCACACCCAATTTTCTAATTTACGCAGAGTATTACTGAATATTCTCTATCTTCTGAAAAAACCTGTCCATTGGTTTGTTAATAGCAGCATAGATGTGGGTGAATTGTCTAATTTCCTGCCAATTGCTTCCCTTTTTCTCCAGCAAGAGATCTCCTATTACTTATAGTATTAACGATAGCTCTGAAATTACTCCTTATCTTTCTTATTCAGAGACAGTGTTAGCAGTGGAGGGTGTCCAGGTTCTTGGCATTTTGAAAAAAGAATTGGACAAAACGCACAAACAAGAGCAAGAAAAGAATCAAGCGACAAAAGCAGATTATTTATTGAAAACGAAAGTACATTCCACAGGGTAGGAGCAGGCCCAAGCATAGGGACTCAAGGGCCCGTTTACAGAATTTTCTGGGGTTTAAACACCCTCTAGAGGTTTTCCATTGGTTACTTGGTGTATATCCTGGGTAAATGAAGTAGTGGCCTGTGATTAGTCTGATTGGTTGTGGAAAGCAACCAAGCAGAGGCTGAACTGGAGTTACAAAGTTATACTCCTATGCAATCATCTGATTGGTTGCAGAAAACAACCAATCAGAGATACTTTCAATTTTCTCTCTGCCACACAGAAAAGGAGGGGGGGTTGCAAAGGGCGTAGCCTCCAGTCCTTTTGTTACTTAGGTGTGGAAAGTTGGGGTTTTCCTTTTGATTTACTTCTAGGAAGTCCACGTGAATCAGCCTTAGGTTCCCTGCCTCCAGACCCTATTCTCCCGCTTCAACAGGAGTATATTAGTAATTAGGAAGTCACCTGTGGCAGCAAATCTTGAGGATCACACTGTGTTTTACCCTCCATCAAATTTTTTGAGCCTCACCATTGCACTGGCCTGCACAATCTTAGCTGTATATTTTCCGCGTCATTCAGTAGTTGCTCTTTCATGCTTGTGCCAATCTGTAATTTGTGATACTGCAGGAAAGTGACAGAGGAAGTTGTATTTTCTGGTAGCTGCAGGGATGACTGGTTCCAGATGACCAGTTCTCAAGTGGGCATGAAAGACTGTCAGGAGTGCTTAAGCGAGGTTTTATTCCTTTGTGTTCAGGCAGGGATGCATATTTGCACTCTTCACTCAAGAAGAGATTTAAAGTGAAGATTACATTGAACTTAATGCAGTGTTTCTTCATCCTAAGGCTTCAAATGCTTTATATCATACGAATTCATCCTTTAGACAAGACTGTGGCAAAAATGGAAAGTCTTTGATATTTGTATCTTAACAAAAGTATTAAAGGAAAGCATGGTCCATTCCTAGCTAATATTTTAATTTTAGCAAATTCAGCACACATTTGCAAGGTGGGCCTGATGTTATCTACAGAAGACTCTGTCCAGCATATAGTTGTCATTCTGATCTAAAACGGTAGCCATCATCGAAAATAAGAGAAATTTAAGTTTTCTATATTAGTTTGCATGGGCTGCCATATCAAAGCACCATAGCAGGTGGTTTAAATCATAGACATTTATTTTCTCACAATTTTTGAGGCTAGAAGTCTGAGACCAAGTTGTGAGCAAGATTGGTTTCTTCTAATGTCTCTCTCCTTGCCTTTTAGATGGCAAACTTCTGCCTGTATCTTCACATGGTCTTTCATCTGTATGGGTCTGTGTCCTAAGTTCCTCGTCTTACAACGACTCAAGTTTTACTGTATTACAGTATATTCCTATAACATCATTTTAATTTAATTACCTCTTTAAAGAATCTAACTACAGTCAAATTCTGAGTTACTGGGGCTTAGAGTTCCAAGCTCCTTTTAATATAAATGTTGGGGTGGGAGGGACACCATTTAGCCCATAACAACTAGAATCCAGATTGCTGGCTACTCTTAAAACCCCATCGTCTCATCACAAAAGCTCCTTAAATTGATGAACAACTTCAGCAAAGTCTCAGGATACAAAATCAATGTGCAAAAACTGCAAGCATTCCTTTACACCAACAAGAGACAAGCAGAGAGCCAAATCATGGACTCCATTCACAATCACTACAAAAAGAATAAAATACCCAGAAATACAGCTAACAAGGGATGTGAAGGACCTCTTCAAGGAGAACTAAAAACCACTGCTCAAGGAAATAAGGGAGGACACAAACAAATGGAAAAACATTCCATGCTCATGGATAAAAATATCATGAAAATGACCATACTGCCCAAACTAATTTATAGATTCAATGCTATTCCCATGAAACTACTAGTGACATTCTTCACAGAATTAGAAAAAAAAAAAACCTATTTAAAATTTCATATGGAATCAAAGAAGACCCCGTATAGCCAACACAATTGTAAGCAAAAAGAACAAAGTTAGAGGCATCACGCAACCTGACTTCAAACTATACTACAAGACTACAGTAACCAAAACAGCATAGTACTGGTACCAAAACAGACACATAGACCAATGGAGCAGAACATAGACCTTAGAAATAACACTACACATCTACAACCATCTGATCTTTGACCAACCTGCCAAAAACAAGCAATGGGGAAAGGATCTCCTATTCAGAAAATGGTAATGGGAAAACTGGCTAGTCATATGCAGAAAACTGAAACTGGACTCCTTCCTTATACCTTATACAAAAATTAATTCAAGATGGATTAAAGAATTAAATGTAAAACCCAAAGCCATAAAAACCCCTGAAGAAAACCTAGGCAATACCATTTAGGACATAGGCATGGGCAAAGACTTCATGACAAAAATGCCAAAAGTAATTGCAACAAAATCCAAAATTGACAAATGGGATCTAATTAAACTAAAGAACTTCTGCACAGCAAAAGAAACTTATCATCAAAGTGAACAGGCAACCTACAGCATGGGAGGAAATTTTTGCAATCTACACATTTGACAAAGTTCTAATATCAGGAATGTACAAAGAACTTAAATTTACAAAGAAAAAAAAAAGCATAAGAAGTGGGCAAAGGATATGAACAGATACTTCTCAAAAGAAGACATTTAGATGGCCAACAAACATATGAGGAAGAGCTCAACATTGCTCATCAGAGAAACACAAATCAAAACCACAATGAGATACCATCTCATTCCAGTCAGAATGGCAAATATTAAAATGTCAGGCAACAGTAGATGCTGGAGAGGATGTGGAGAAATAGGAGCACTTTTACACTGTTGGTGGGAGTGTAAATTAGTACAATCATGTGGAAGATAATATTCCTCAAGGATCCAAAACCAGGAATACTATTTGACCTAGCAATCCCATTACTGGGTACATATGCCAAAAAATAGAAAACATTCTACTATAAAGACACATGCACACATATATGCAGCACTATTTACAACAGCAAAGACATGGAAGCAACCCAAATGCCCATCAATAACAGGCTAGATAAAGAAAATGTGGCACATATACACCATGGAATACTAGGCAGCCATGAAAAGCAATGAGATCGTGTCCTTTGCAGCGACATGGATGAAGCTGGAAGCCATCATCCTCATCAAACTAACAAAGGAACAGAAAACCAAACACTGCATGTTCTCACTCATAATTGTGACTTGAACAATGTGAACACGTGGACATGGAGAGAGGAACAATACAAACCAAGGCCTGTTGAGGGTTGGGGAGTGAGGGGAGGGAACTTAGGGGATGGGTCACCACCATGGCACACATATCCTATGTGATAAACCTTTTCATTTTGAACGTGTATCACCCTTTTTTTTTTTAAGAGACCGAGGTGGGCGGATCATGAGGTCAGAAGATCGAGACCATCCTGGCTAACACATTGAAACCCCATCTCTACTAAAAAAACACAAAAAATTAGTCAGGCATGGTGGTGGGTCCCGTAGTCCCAGCTACTTAGGAGGCTGAGGCAGGAGAATGGCATGAACCCAGGAGGTGGAGCTTGCAGTGAGCCATGATTGTGCCACCACACTCCAGTCTGGGCAACAGAGTGAGACTCTGTCTCAAAACAAACAAACAAACAAGCAAACAACAACAAAACAATCCAAGGTAGTTCTTGGTATTCATTCTTTCTAGTGTTTAAATCCACTTTCCACAGTATTGTCATTATGAGCTTTCTAAATCTCATATTTATTTTTTTTTAATTATCCCCACTCTCTTCCTCTTGACTTCTAGACATTCTGATTCCTTTGAAGGGCATAGAAGTGTTGTAATCTTACCCCTGCCTATTTATTCATTCTCTCCTTCTGCTTTGCAACTGCTATTCTTTATGTCTGAAATTCCTTTCCTACATTCCTTTCATTCAATTTGTTTCCTGGCTGACTCTTGTTTCTCTAACATAACTCTAATGTCACTGACCCTGGCGGGGCTTCCATGAGCTCCCCATCCGAGGCTGTATACCTCATACAGTCTCCATGTTCCCTCAGTGCTCTGTGTATCTCTAAATTGTGACTCTTACAAAAATTCACTTAAACAGTTTAGTTATCTATTGCTTCACTAGAATGTGATTCCTTGTGGGCTGTACGTTTCTTCTCTATGTTTTCAGGGTTTAGCCCAGTGCACCCCAGAAAGCAGAGGTTTAACACTACTTTTGAATGAACTAATAAAATACATAAATAGATTAATCTACACAACAACTTCCCAGAAGGTATCATTAGCAGCCTGTTCTACAGGCTTGGACAGACCTTGGTTTGAAATCCAGCTCATTGCCAACTTTTAGCTATATTAACTTGGACAAGTTCCCTAATAGCACTAAACTTCCATTTATTTATCTGAAAAATTGGCATTAAATATACTTCACTGTGCTTTATGAGGTTTTAGATAGAAAAATACATGAATAACCTTGAATTTTGTGAGCAAGCAAAATAATTACTAATAGCAATGAGTAATTAACTAATAATATCACTGTGAAGTATAATTAAGTATTATATTATTGTCACACAATGAAGAAGCCAAGATCGCAACCCAGGTTGTCCAGCTACCACTGCTTTGCAAGGCATCTTTTCCGAGATAGCTAGTGATATAATTGGTAGACTGTGGAAATACAATCCTGTTCACTAAATAATTCTTTTCTGGATTAGTCTGGGGTAAAACCAGTAAGTTGGGCCCATTACAGTCAAATAGAACTACAAAGAAGAATCTAATCATCCACTAGTCACAACTATATTTCCAACTTTAGAAAGCATTGTAGTTATTTGACAGCACAAAAATCAATCCGAACATGTAATTCCTCAAAATGCCAAATGGTACTGAGTATGACCAGTGAATTGGAAAACAAATGTAATAAGAGAAAGGAAAGGGAACAAGTACTCTGAGGAATTTGACAGTTCAGGGAAGAAGGAAAGTAGAAGGGAAACCCAGGGCTGCAGTGCCATTTTTTATTTTTTTTTCTTTAAGATAGAATGTATTAGAGCTGTGGTTCCCAAATGTTAGCCTGTTTCTGAGTCACCTGGAGAGGGCGGGGAAAACACAGAATACTGAACTGTATCCCAGTTTGTGATGCGATAGGTTTGCAACGGGGCCAGATAATTTGCATGTTTAACAAGTTCCCGGGACCACACTGAGAACTAATGGATTTGAATATAGAAGTAGGCAGATGGAACTTTTAGGAGAAAGAGGGTATAGTCGTTGGGTAAAATTTCAGTGTTACGGGACAAAAGACACAAAGAGTAAGTTATATTAGAAAAAAAGAAGGATCACTTCTTCACGGGAGGCTGGAGGAACAGACCAGGGAAAGGCAGCTGACTGGGATTTTATCAGAAGGTGAAGAGTATAACGTACCCGACCGCTGGGGAAAGTTGTAACAGCTTGAATAGAGAAAAGGACATTACTTCCTTCATGCTTTGGCTGGTGTTGAGAGTGTTGCTGAAACCAAATTACTATTTTACTTCAATTTTATTTTAATTATTCATGTATTTATTTACTAATTGACATAGATGAAGCAACCTTAGAAATTGTGGCTCATTTGTAAATTATTATTTTTATACATTATAATCATGTTTATACCTCAAACAATATACACCCCTCACTCCCAAAGTGTTAGCACTCATTTTTGGCAGCCTAGCTTACAAATAGGACAGGACAGAATCTTCTGGAATAAAATTCAGTTTTGTTTTTTTAAAAACAGACTTGCCCATGCTGTTGTTATCTTGTTTACACTTTTCTATCTGTGGCAGTGTTACGCAGATGGAGTTAAGAAATTTGTAGGGTTTAAATTTTGTTTAATTCCTGAAGGGTTTGGAGATTTGGAGATCTTTAGAGCTAATTAGAAATCTAAAGGCGAAAAAGAAAACAAAATGAAGAAGAAATAGAAAATCTAGACTATATTGTTCTTTTCCCCTCCAGAAATAGGATTTTTCACTGTCCTATGTATAAATGTCTTCCATAAAGCAAACCAGACAAAATCTCCAGGATATCAAATCATTAGGCAGTTTCCAGAGTCCTAAGACATGACTGTACCTTTTCACTTAAATTGTGGCTCACACCACATGCCACCAGGAAAATGAGCCACATCCTCCCCTTCTGTTCCCTCCAAGCAGCAGTCATAGAATTGTGAGCACAGCCCGTCAAGCCCATGAACTTTGCATTTTTACACAGGGCTATTTACTTTGACTTTAGGATTTGATCTTACTTTTGTCTTCTGATAAAAGTGACATTTAACTTTAATGCAGATGTTAATGAAAATTGGTGTTCCTCTTACTCCCTGAATTACATTTCATTTAGGCTCCTGTGAAATATACTATATTAGAGGTTAGGAACCCATCACCTTCTAGCTATGTCTTGGGCTGGACACTTAACCTTCTCTAGACTTTGGTTTCTAATTCACAGAATCTGAGGGGTGAAATATACTGGACTCTTCACCTCTGTCTGGGCCTCTCCCACCCTGTCTCTATGATTCTAGACTGTACACGATGAGTCATTTTACAGCCCCTTCTCTTCTTCTTTTTCTTTCTTTCTCACTTAGAGTATTTCATCTAATATATATGTCTTTAAATCTTCCAAGTTAGAGTCCTGATTTTTTCCTTATTTGAATATAGTCCTTTGGAAACCATAATGGGCTTACACCAGGAAAGTGACAATATTCAACCCAAGCATTATATCACAATCATTTTTCTGTCTTCTAAGATCAGTTCAGTTAACATTTTTCATATTTCCTTCACAAAGCACTTTATGTAAGTATAATGTTACAGTGAGTTTAATCTGGCTAACAGTGACATAGTTTAATGCTTCATAAAATCTCCAGTTTGCCAGCCAACTGAATGCTGCAAACTAACTGACAAGGTGATGAGTACCTCATTGTTCATGGTGATTTATGCAAAATGATTATAATTAATTTTTTTTTTCTCCAGGAATTGCCATGACTAGAATGCATATCAGTATATCCAGCCCTCAAGACAACACCATTGCGAAGCTAATGTCACATTCTCTGTTCACTGCTATGGAAATTATATGCAGATGATGTGTGACAATGACCCAAAGAACAATTGATAAAAATTTCTTACTGTGATATTCTCGTAGTCAGAATACTGCAATACACCTTATTCCCAGAGAAACTCTCGTTCTGTGACATGGTTCCAGTAACACAACAAAGCTAAAAACAATATTGATATTTCTCTTTTGATTTCTGAACACATTAAGAAAACAAGTTTTGATACTATCTTGCAAGCTTCTCCAAAACTTACTCTAGACAACTTAAAGTGAAAAAAATACATAAGTAGTGACTCCTTTAAATTTAATTATACCACAACATGACGAGGAAGATGAATTCTGCCTCTTGTTTTTCTGAAGGGCAGTGAAATGGTCATGAGGAGAATGTTCTTTTTATGCTAGGATCCTGGAAGAGCTTCTTGCAACTCTATATGTGATAGATGACATGCCAGACAATGGACTGAATACATTTGGGATACAAATACCCCTGGAAGGTAAAGATATCTAAAAAGTGGTGTTAATGTGAGCAAAGATTGGAAGTCAGAGTAAGGAGAAGATTAAAAATTTTGTTTCATTTTTTAAATGTATTTCTCAAAATGATTAATCAAACCTTTCGTGGTATATCAATTGATAGTAATAAATGTATGCATACAGATGTGTGTATTTATAGAGATATGTATAGAGTTATTTATATATAAACAATATATTA
>NW_012108786.1:172896-173770 GCF_000951045.1 Mandrillus leucophaeus | reverse complement strand
ATTAGTTCACTTAGCATAATGGCCTCCAGCTGCATCCATGTTGCTTCAAAGGACATAATTCTGCTCATTTTATGGCTACCTAGTATTCCATGGTGTTTGTAGACCCTATTTTCTTTATCCGGTCTACCGTTGATGGGCACCTGAGTTGATTCTCTGTTGTCCCCGCATTGGGTCTACTCTTCACTCAGTACCTCTGGCAGGAACTTGGGAGCCTCTCTATCTTTATGCCTCCAACTCATGCCTTACTACTTTATGTTCGTAGACTTCAGACATTCCTCAGCCACAGCACTCTCTCTCCATCTCCACCACCACTGTTTCAGACCTACCTGAACTCCTGCAGCAGCTTAATCACACTCTCCGTGTTTATTCTTTCTCCTCAGCCTATTCCCCACAGCTTCACCATCACTGACATTCTGAAAGCAATCCTCCTTATATGCCAGCCCTAAAGCTCTGCTTTTCAAAGTGATTTCCACCTGAGCATTTGCTAGACGGGAAATGTTTAGGCTCCACTCATAATTATTGAGTCAGAAATTTTGAGAACGAGGCCCAGCGACCTGCAGTTTAACAAGTCCGCCAGTGATAACAATACGCACTACAGTTTAAGACCCACCGGTCAACCCGAAAAGATCAAATGCCTTCTTCACTGGAACCAAACCTGCATGTCTATCCTTAGCACTGCTGTTCCTGCTTTCACTTTCCTCTGCTTCTGCCATGCCAGAAGGCCCACTATGCTCACATCCTCCAGGTCCTTGGTTCTCTCCATATCTCTACGCGGACAGTTTTTGGTGGTGAAACATCTTTTCTACCTTCTGTTTGCCTAAGTTTATGTGTCAATATTTCTGTGAAAATTTTCCACTGTCCAGTGTGTACTTTT
>NW_012108786.1:158960-171626 GCF_000951045.1 Mandrillus leucophaeus | reverse complement strand
AAGGAAAAAAGAATGTAGGTACCTGACAAGTTGTCAAGTGTTCTGTTTTCTTTACAACTGCAGGGAACTCTGTACAAATGAGATCACTTGAGGGTTTACAGAAAGTGGTAATTAATCATTTTGGAGTTATTTGGGTTCCTTTAATTGACAAAACAAAACAATGCTTCTGGTAATTTTGTGATGCTATCCCCCAAACAAGAAGTGTATATTAACACAATTTATAAAAGGAATAATCTCTAAAATTATTCACATTTTTTTCCATTTATAAATTATTTCCCTAGCTCATATGACTCACATCAAATTATTCTTCTTTATTCCCGTGATGCAAACCCTACTGCATATTTCAGTGTGCTTTTGCTCTCATCCAGATTAGCTAACTGCATATAGCTCCCACGGACTTCTTCCTTCTCCACTTCAAAATATCTTTGCACC
This sequence comes from Mandrillus leucophaeus, assembly GCF_000951045.1. Lineage (NCBI taxonomy): Eukaryota > Metazoa > Chordata > Mammalia > Primates > Cercopithecidae > Mandrillus > Mandrillus leucophaeus. The sequence continues at coordinate 171,194 of NW_012108786.1, read as the reverse complement.
TTGAACTACTTCCTCCTTCTCTTTACTTTCTACTGTGAGGGACAACCGAAGAAAACAACCCAAAAACTTCCACTGTCAGACTGAACCTTTATTTCATCCTGTATTTTGCATTTACAGAAGCCCAACCTGGTGCTTTCTCTCAGGGATACGAGAGGATAATTCATCATATAATTCTTGCTGGCTACTTGGGGATAGTCAATGTCATAGCTCTCCCTCTTCTATCAATATTATGTCCTTACTATTATCTACCACAAAATATCATGTGTGTATGTGAAGTACCTTATGAATAGTATCAAAATATCCTCCTTGACCGGCTTTGAACTTCTCAACTGGCTACTGTTTTCTGGACTCTCCACATTTCCTTCACCCATATCGTGCTGTCCTTGGTCTTGCCCATTCCTGCCCACACACATCTGCAAACCCCTAAACCCTGGCCTCCTAGAGCCTGTTTCAAAGGTGAACACTCCTCTGCATTCTCAGCATTTTTCTTGGGACATGTACCTCCGCTCCAAGCATTAACTGAATGAAATGAGCCCTTTTCTGAATAGTATTATACTGTTTCCCTCAAAACCCTCCCCAGTGAAGGTTATTCATTTTCAAGGCCTTTTTCTCCCACCCCACCATCAGCTCTGCCTTGAGCCCATGCCACAAGGACCCAGTTTCTCTCAGGTCAACATTCTACTTCCTGGTATCAACTCCCAGGATCTTTTAGTCACTCCCTTCTTGGGAGTTTGTTTATATGACCACAACTCAAACTTTCTCATTTAAAAAAACAAAATGAGAGAAAAGGAAAAACACATAGACATCAACCACCAATGAAATCAACGCTTCTGAATCTTTACACTCAAAGGTTGTTCTGTGCTCCGTGGTCTCCAGGTCCTTCCTGATCCTCCCAGGTTTTTCCTCCTCACCCAGCCTAACAACCTGGTATATGGCTGAGAGGATACACTCACTAGGACTCTAGATTCCCTCATCTTTCAGATCTTTTTTTGCACATGGTGTGTCAGTCTCCAAACCGGGTAAAATGCAATCATCCATCCTATGCTTTATTCAGCTCTACTACAGGAAGCTAACCAATTCTCTGGGGAGTGGGCAGAAACAATGACTGATTCCATTACAAATTGATGTTGGCCAATCTCAGCCGGGTCTGCAATCGTTGTCACTAGTCCTTTTCCATCCATAGTTAGCTCTCCAGTATTGCTTTCATGCACCATTTCAACTCTATTCTCAGTCCAAGATCAACAAATTACCTTTTTGAAATTTGAGAGAAAAAAAAAAGCAAAGCTTTCCCAAAATGCATTTTAATTTCTTTCTCATTTAATTAGTCCTTTTCCTTTCCAACACAAGATACATAGGGAAGGAAAACAATATCCATATTCTATTTAGAATATGCTGGATACTAAGCACGTTGACTTTAGATTCTAAAAAATTCAATTCTTAATATGTAACATTGCAATATAGGTATCATCTCAATTTGTATAAATGAGAAAACAGTCTAAGGAAGTTAAATAATTTATCCCAGGTCACTGTCTTGGTAGGAAAATCCCTGGTCAATACCTTCCGTGCAAACATTCTCAGTACACCACCACCATCCACTTCCCCTTCCATTACCATCTAACACAGAAACTTCTCTTTGTAACCAAGTTCCTGTTCTTCAGTCACAAGCACTAAAAGAGTTATACATTGTCAGCATTAGATATAAAAAACTGATGCACAAAGATTAAAACACAGCAGTTTGAATATGTCTAACACTTGTTATATAAGATGTGCTTGGTTTCACCAATATCTTTGAAAAAAAGTTGTAAGCCCCTTGAACTTGGGAAGCCAAGTTCTGAAGTATGAGTGTTTTCTATGTATCTGAGCAACTGAGCCCATTTGCCAGACTAAACTTGGCAAAACCCAAGAATAAGTCAACGTGGCTTCATAAGGAAGAAACACCCCATGGCAACAGGACATGGCTCTGTTCTCTGCAGATGGTCTTCCTGTGAACTCACAAAGGACTTTGGTTTTTGAAGATCCTTAGACCATGGTAATGATTCCATCTTCCCTTCCCCATCACCATCTGCCTGGTATGTTATACCCGGAGTGGAGAGAAACTCCTGGACTGTTCTCTTTAGCCCCAGGTCTTCCCTTCAATTTTCTACAAGGTCTTTGGAGGCCTAGAGGCAGTGATGAATGTCCCTTATACCTGCTCTACACCTAGTGAGCCTACATTTCTGGGAAAAAGGTTTCTCATAAACAACCGGAAAATTAGTTCTTACATAGATTAACTTATATACAGTCACTTAGGGGGTAGATATAAGCTATGGAGTACAACCGTTTATTCTAAAACCCATGTTGTTTATGTTAAACTCTTGTTTCCAAGGAGACAATCAATTCACACTCTATTTTTTTTATGAATCTCTCCTAAAAGTTACTATTGTGTATCCTCTCTCTAGTACCCTCTCGGAGGGAAAGAGTATTTGCTTGTTCTTTTCTTTTTTCTCTCACTTTATTTATTTATTTATTTTATTTATTTGAGATGAGGTCTCACTTGGTCACCCAGGCTGGAGTGCAGTGGCACAATCTCAGCTCACTGCAACCTCCACCTCCTGGGCTCAAATGGTCCTCCTACCTCAGCCCTCCAATTAGCTGGGACTGCAGGTGTGCACCACCATGCCTGGCTAATATTTTATATTTTTGGTAGACACAGGGTTTCACCATGTGGCCCAGGCTGATCTTGGACTCCTGAGCTCAAATGATCCATCCACCTTGGCCTCCCAAAATGCTGGGATTACAGGTGTGAGCCAGCACAACTGGCCTTTTTATTTTATAATTTTTCTTTTCCAAATTTTATTTTAGCATCAGGGCGTACATGTGCAGGTTTTTACAAAGGTATATAGTGTGATGCTAAGGTATGGGGTATGACTGGTAGTGAGCAGAGTATCCAATAGGCAGTTTTTCAGCCCTTGCCTCAATCCCTCTTTCTGCTGTAGCAGTCCCCAGTGTCTACTGTTCCAATATTTATGTCCCCAATGTTTAGTTCCCACTTATAAGTGGGAACATGTAGTATTTTGTTATCTGTTTCTAGATTAGTTCACTTAGCATAATGGCCTCCAGCTGCATCCATGTTGCTTCAAAGGACATAATTCTGCTCATTTTATGGCTACCTAGTATTCCATGGTGTTTGTAGACCCTATTTTCTTTATCCGGTCTACCGTTGATGGGCACCTGAGTTGATTCTCTGTTGTCCCCGCATTGGGTCTACTCTTCATTCAGTACCTCTGGCAGGAACTTGGGAGCCTCTCTATCTTTATGCCTCCAACTCATGCCTTACTACTTTATGTTCGTAGACTTCAGACATTCCTCAGCCACAGCACTCTCTCTCCATCTCCACCACCACTGTTTCAGAACTACCTGAACTCCTGCAGCAGCTTAATCACACTCTCCATGTTTATTCTTTCTCCTAAGCCTATTCCCCACAGCTTCACCAGCACTGACATTCTGAAAGCAATCCTCCTTATATGCCAGCCCTAAAGCTCTGCTTTTCAAAGTGATTTCCACCTGAGCATTTGCTAGACGGGAAATGTTTAGGCTCCACTCATAATTATTGAGTCAGAAATTTTGAGAACGAGGCCCAGCGACCTGCAGTTTAACAAGTCCGCCAGTGATAACAATACGCACTACAGTTTAAGACCCACCGGTCAACCCGAAAAGATCAAATGCCTTCTTCACTGGAACCAAACCTGCATGTCTATCCTTAGCACTGCTGTTCCTGCTTTCACTTTCCTCTGCTTCTGCCATGCCAGAAGGCCCACTATGCTCACATCCTCCAGGTCCTTGGTTCTCTCCATATCTCTACGCGGACAGTTTTTGGTGGTGAAACATCTTTTCTACCTTCTGTTTGCCTAAGTTTATGTGTCAATATTTCTGTGAAAATTTTCCACTGTCCAGTGTGTACTTTTCACATAGCTCTCTCGGCACTTTCTACTCCAATGAGAACAGGGTCAGTGCTGTGCTCTTCCCTCTATAAAGGGTCCAAATGGAGAAAGAAAGAATAATGGTTAAAGGAAGGGGCTTTGGAGCTACAGTACAGACCTGAACTCTAGCTATGTCTCTCAAGAACTGTGTTTCTTGGCTTCTCTAACCTCAGCTTCCTCACCTTTAAAATGAGGGCAATAATCAATGTCTCAAAAGTTTGCTTCAAAGTAAATGAGATAATTTATATGAGGCACATAACAGAAAAGACCTTCTATGCCTTTAAAATATTCTATTATGTAATACTTGATACAAAAGAATCTATATATTAATAATTGGATTATATAGCATACCAGTTAAACAAGTCCTCTTGAGTCTGTGACCCAACAGGAGAATTTAGTATAAGCATTAAGATTGATGCTCCCAGTGTCTCCTTCCCTTCCCATCTTCTTCACTTTCACCCAGAATAACTATTCTGAAATGTACTATTTTCCCTCTCTTCCCTTTCAAAATGTAGTTTCAACATATGCACGTATTAGTCTGTTCTCACACTGCTAATAAAGAACCAGAGACTAGGTAATTTATACAGGAAAGAGGTTTGATGGACTCACAGTTCCACATGGCTGGTGAGTTCTCACAATCATGGTGGAAGGCAGAAAAGAAGCAAAGTCACGTCTTACATGGCAGCAGACAAAAAAAAAGAAGGATGTTTGTGCAGGGAAACTCTCCCCCATAAAGCCATGAGATCTCATGAGATTTATTCACTGTCACAAGAACAGCACGCAAAAAACCTGTCCCCATGATTCAATTACCTCCCACCCGGTCCCTCCCTTGACACATGGGAATTATGGGAGCCACAGTTCAAGATAAGATTTGGGTGGGGACACAGCCAGACCATATCATTGCATATTGTTTTGTTTTATACTCATTTGAGTTTTATAAAAAGTGTCCTAGTGTTCCTAGTATTCTGAATTTTGTTTTTTTAAAGTTGTTGCTCAACATTAGATTTCTAAGATTCATCTCTATTTCTGCATGTAGTTGCGGTTAATTCAATCTTAACACTGGGTGATATTATATAATTTGATTATTCCATAATTTATTTAGCATTCTACTATTGATAGTATAATGATATAAACAGTTTGGTTTTTTCCAGGTTTTATTATTATGGAGAATGTTAATATGAACATATTCATACAAATTTTCTGTGCCTCCATCCAAGAATTTCTCTAGTATATACACCTAAAAGTGGAGTTGCTGATTTGTAGATTACATGCATGTTCAACTTTATTTGATAATGCTAAATAATTATCTAAAGATGTTATGACTATTAATAATATATTGATTATACCAATTGGTCTTATGAAATAATTTGCTTTTGGTCTTTTTATTAACATTTATTTAATGTTCTTATTTATATTACTTCTTTCTATTTTCCTAGGTTTTTTTGCTTTTTTTTACTTTTAAGATTAATATTTGTATAATTAATTTTTAGCCTTCCTTTTGTAATATAAGTGTTTTAGCTGATAACGTTCCCCACATAAACCATTTTAGACGTCTTCCTGGTTTACAGGGTATTTTTGTACAATACTTTAGACCATTTAAGTGGCTTTTTCCTCCCCTATGTGTTAGATAATATTGTTATTTCATATAGACAGTATTTACATGGGTGGCATTACCAATGTTTTCCCAATAGTACCAATGTTTTAGCTTTGATTTGCAGTAGATATGGATCACTTGGTGCCAAGCATTTTACATTTCCATTGTAAATTGTTTTGAGCATTTAGAAGTATTGAATTTTCCAAACATGTTCTTTAAAATTTTTGGTTTGTTTTGAACATTTAAGTACATTATGATCCCTTCCTTTCTTTCCTCCCATCCCCTTCTTTCTTCTCCTTTCCATTTCTCTTTTTCCCTTTTCCTTCCCTCATTTCCTCCCCAATTAATGTGCTGACTCACAATTACACAAATACACTCACAATAAATGTTTAGTGTATTTATTGCTATCTTAATTTGAATTTCTACAAGCCGGGAGATGATTGGAATTCTGCACCTGCTACTATTCCCCATCCCTGGGGGGGGCTGTGTTTTCAGTCTGGTTCAGTCATTTTGTTCTTTACCTGGCCTCTGTCTTAAAGAATCCTTCGCCATAGTTTATACAAGAGTCTGCAAGAGTATATAAGTATACGAGAGTTCTGTATACTCTCTTAATGAATCAGATGAAACTTTATCTCAATTTTGAGAATTTTTCTGTCTATCTCAGATAAAATAATTCTGATTTAAAGCAAGAGAAAATCCAAATCCAACGACTTAAATGGTAAAGAGCTCAGGCATTAGAAAACCCACAAGCTGCACAGCCTTAGGAGCGATCCAGTCCCTCCAGAGAAACACTTCTCCCCAATCCCTATTTCAGTTTCAAAGTGAAATATTTCCTATGTGTCTTTGAACAGCCCACATTTGTATTTCAGGTGAAGAATGTAGACGCTATGAAGGCAAAGCTTCCCGAGACCATTTTACAGGAACTCAGGCTTATCAATACACATTTGGGAAATATAGTCACTCTTTCTTCTAATAATAATTTAGTGGGTAATTTAATATCCTATTTTAATTTATTGCAATAGATGACATCCCTGTGACTTTTTAAAGACCTACAAATTCTTCTTAATGTTTAGTAAATACAATGAATCACTGATCACTACTGCCAGATTATTTACTTTGTGTTTAGCTTGATATAGAAATAAAAATTATAGTTGGCACCACTTTATTGGGCAAGTACCATGTTTCAGCCACAATGGGAGGTGGCAACAATTTTAACAGACAGAGGTAGCATTCCCCTCCTGCAGCTCAGGTAGTGATCTCCATTCTGAGACCATGGAGCCTATCCCCAGAGTCAGTCTGTGACAGAGGAGGGTCACAGAACTCAACAGTGATCAATCCCAAGTCCATGATATTGATGCCTTTTCTCCAAGCTTCAGACTAAGAAAACTAGGGAATAGGGGATTATTGCTTTCACATTAATTTTTTACATTTTAATGTTTTACTCAATTTGTATAAAAAAAGAAAAAGTAAAACACTTATTTAACAAAGTGGCTGAATATGCCAATGAGTAGCTCTGGCATGCTGAAAAGGCAACTAATGAAAATGAAGTCCAGATTGGCCATCTGTGTCATGGAGTGGTTGGACGAGATGGTGTAAAGGACTCCTCCAAGCCTGAGATTTGCTGTATAATTTAACTTTCTAATTATAAATCTTAATTAGGCTTTAGTAGACTGTGAGCTGCTTAAAGATAGTGCTGATTTATGATTAATCTCTTTATTTAGCTGCTAGCCAGTAACTATTTCTGTCCAGTTTTCAAAACAGAATTGATGACTTACAAATTAGAGTATCTGAGATACAATTTTGACATAAAATAGAAGTAGATTTTAAAGATTTTTTTTGTATTTTAATTTAGATTAGAAGTAGCTTAATGTTTCTTTTTTTTCTTTTCTTTCTTTTCTCTTTTTTTTTAACCATTGGCAGTCATCCACTGTCAGAGCTTGAACCTTATTCAAGCTTGTTCTAAGCTGCTAGCCAGTTAGAGTAACCATGGCTAGATGACACACTAACATAAACTCTTACAACATTCAAGAAATTCCAGTGATGAATCATTTACGACTTTCAAAATTTCTTTATCTCTTATAACATTTATTTTTATAATATCCTTGGGAGATAAGTTCAATCGTCACAGTTACTGACTGAATAATACAAATATTTCTAATAAGTATGAAGATGATTAAAGTATTTTTATCTTTGTGTACTGAATATATGCTGTCTTCACAAGCATTAAAACTATTCCCATTATATGATATACAAAATGGAGTATGAAGCTCCAGTAAAAATGGATTACTAAATTGTAAAGCAGAGAAATATTAAAAAAATAAAGTTTAGGAACAGAATGAACAAAAATACCATTTAAGAAAGCAAGGTTCAAGATTAGCAAACTTCCTAATTCTGTGCTATAGCCACATAAAAGAGTTTTTTAAAAGAAGATACTTAAGTTTCAATCTAGGGCAATGAGTAGAGTTTAGTAAAAAATAGTGAGTAAATACGAAAATGTAAATATTTGGAAAGGACTGCAAATCAAATACCAAGGTTCAAAAATGAAACTAATGTGCTTAGTGTAGGGTTAATAAAGTTACAGATATTTTTCTCTTCAAAGTAATGTGCTGCATGACTATATCTTATTTTTAGGTAATGTAATTACTCCAGCATCTATAATAAAATTTATTAAAACAGTAATTAAAAAAAAATTAACACAAAGACCCAAACAACATTTATCAAGAAAAAACAGGTTAATATTGATTGTTTTATTATTATTAATTAATGGTCTGTACTATCACAGCTGTGCAAAGCTAGTTAATTAGAGTTAACAGGCTTTGCTTAGACAAAGAACTTTGCTTTTGTTTTTATTTCTCTTGTTTAATGTGGAAGTTACTTTTTTTTTTTTATTTTTTTGAGTTGGAGTCTCACTCTGTTGCCCAGACTGGAGTAGAGTGGCGTGATCTCAGATCACTGCAACCTCTGCTTCCTGGATTCAAGCAGTTCTCCTGCCTCAGCCTCCTGAGTAACTGGGATTACAGCCCCATGCCACCATGCCCAGCTATTTTTTGTATTTTTGGTATGGATGGGGTTTCACCATGTTGGTCAGGATGGTCTCGAACTCCTGACCTAGTGATCCACCCACCTTGGCCTCCCAAAGTGCTGGCATCACAGGCGTGAACCACTGCAGCCAGCCTGAAGTTACTGTTGACCATATACGACTTCAGTCATTTAAAAAAGAAAAGCTACATTTGACATGCAACTTTAAATTCTTCTATAAAGAACTGCCTCCAGATATTTTATAATATTTTTGAAAGGACTTAATATGAAAGTCTTCTAGAAATTCTGACAACTCAGATAGTGAAAAGAGCATTTTGATGAAGTTTTTAATTAAGTAAAATGTCCTCCATCAAACTTCTTGTACTTTACCTGCTTAAAAACAAAATAGTTCACTTTTCTGTTGGAATATTTCTCAGTGTTGTTAAACTCTCTTCTTTAGTAAATATCAGTGATAGGTTATGAAAGTTTACAAGTATTAAAAGTAATATTTACTTTAGTTTTTAAAAATATATAAACATTTACATTATCTAAACTTTTAAAACTTACCAAAGATTTTAAGTAATTTTGCTTTAAAATGTTTTAGACATGAGAAAATGTTTTCTAGTAAAATATTATATCTATGTGAATTCTAATCTTGAAAATATGCACTGAGATCCACCTTCCCTAAGAAAGGTGTTAGGTCAAATTCTCCCCTGTCCAGTCCGTTCACTCTGCCTCTGTTTCGTTTGGAGATGTGTTTTCCCGGATCTCCGCCTTCTGGTCTCTCTGGGCCACATGTTGTCCCCCCAGTTCAAACTATTTTACTCAGCTTCCAGGTTAATCTTCCTAAAGTTGGCTCTATCATAATGCTTCTTGGCTTATAGTGACTTACTTCAAATTGTGCCCTCATTGTCCTATGCATATACTATTCCCACTTGTGAATATTCCCTGTTATTTCCTTTTCAAAGTATTTTGAAAATAGTTACTGATAGTATTCTAAGCTATAATTTATTTTTAATTTTGTGTTCTAGGTGTTTGTTATAGAAATGCAATTGGCTACTATATATTAATTTTATATTAACCATTTTGCTGATCCACTGCTATTTTTTATAATGTTTTCTCTGTATTCTTTAGTAGCTTCCTATGTAAATAATTTAATGATCAGCAAGTAATGACAGTTTATTTTCTTTTTTTCCCATTTTTATTCCACTAATTTGATTGTCATTTCAATCAGTACAGCGTACAAGTACACTGGCTTGGATCTCTAATTAAAAATTGAATGAAATAACTTCAGTAGGCATTCTTGTCACATATTTAATTTTAAATGAAACTATTAATATATACAAAGGTATTTACTATGAATTTTTTTAATGGCTGCTCTTATTAAGGTAAAGCTCTGTTTCTAGTTTACTAAATGTTTTTTCTGGTACAGGTGTTAAATTTTATCAACTATATTTATGTATCTATTGAAGTGATGGCTTGTTTCTTCTATTTTAAGCTTGTTTCTTCTATTTTAAGCTTGTTTCTTCTATTTTAAGTTGGTAATTCTATTTTTAGTTGGAAATGGGGCAGCAGAGGTACTGTAGTATGAACTCATGATTTTTTGGTATCTAATAACAAAATGTACTAAATTAGAGTTGCGATATACTCCAAAGTATATGTAAATAGGAAGAGTAATTCCAAAATTATAAAATGTGCATATTGTCATATGCTTTTTTGATTAGTCACTCAAAAAGGGTCAGATCACCAGATAATAAAAATCTCTAGGGCACTGTATTTATAAAAACAGAATCAGAAAGTCTCGAACTGTATATTGGGAAAAAATTAAGGAAGAAGATGATTTCTTCAAGGAAATGAACATGGGTCACGACGCTGGAGTCTTGTGAGATTGTGTGCACCTTCCTGGTCCCTTAGTCCATGGCACCTGCCTCCCTCTTTCAGGACTACTCCAGGCCTGTTCCTGGATATTCTTTAATAGGTCACCCTTTGCAAAATCAAGTTTGGCTTCTCAGATCCTGATACCCGCCCTTCAAACAACCACATCCTCTATCCCTGACACCTGTTCCTATGGACTCAATTCACTTTTGTCTAACCTGGAGCAGCAGCACATCTTGCATCTTCATTTCAAATATTTCATTCTCAAAACTGCCTCTCATCCTCCAGATCACTTACTCTATTACCCGTAAAACTATCATTATAACCCTTTAAAGTTTTTGTTTTGAATCTATCCTCCTTCCCAAAACCACTGGAGTTTTCCTCTGTTTATCTCCCTCCTTGTCTGGCTTCGACTCCATTGTTTACTGAGTTACCAACTACTTTATATATGCTCTCATATCCTGTGCCCACTCTTCCATCCTTAATATTTGTAAATAAACTGATTTTGATACGACCAATTACCTACCCTTTCGGTGAATTTTATCGGTAAAAGGTAACAAAATGGGTCAACTGGTTTCACTTTAAGTTTATAATAATATTACTCTTACTCACATGCCAAGCCTGGGTGTACAGGTGAGCCATTGGTTCCTAGAATCTGGTAGATAATATTATTTCAAAACCTTTGTGTTTGGCCTCCTTTTTGCCTAGAGTTTTCTTCCTCCAATATTTGCAAGACTGGGAGCTTATAATTCTGTAGGCTTGTTTCATTATAATATTATCTCCTCAGAGAGGACTTCCCTAACCACTTTCAATTATCTTGAACAGAACATCCTCTTTGCTTTTCTTTATTGCATATACCACAATATCCAACTAAACTTCTAGTCTTAATATTTTGTTTCTTAAAATTGAAGAACCCTTTGGTGTTATTCCAACTTTAATATATGGTTGTTCACTATATAATTGTTGAAAGAATTAATGAATTTATTGGAATTATAGGCATAGAAATCTAGAAGAATCTTAAGAGGGCACTTAACAGAGTACTCTTAGTTAATAAGTAAGGATATGGAGTCTCAGAAAGGTCAGATGACACTCACAAGGCCACAGCACTGCAATTGGGATGAGTGCTCAGTTGGTCCCTGAACTCCAGCACCCTGATCAATCTTCTGATGAAAATGAAAGACCCCTGCTTTATCTGGAGTCCTTAATCCTAATAGAGTCCTCTTCCAGCAATGAATTTGCCAAATCAGATGGAATATGCTAACAAACAGCGATTAAAAAATTAAAAATAGTAACTACTGCCTTAATCACGGAGTTTGTTTTTTTTTTTTTTTTTTCAAACTAAAGGTCAAACACAACCTACATCAAGAAATTAAAAATTCCTCTACTTTGTCATAAAACAGAGCAGCTCTCTTAGCTTAAAAATAGTCAAAGACAATTTATTCTTGCATTACTTTCTCCTCCATGTTTCAGAGACCTGGACGCTGCCCTAATGAGAAAATCAGGATAGCCATTCCTAGGACATGGACAGTATTTGGGTAAGAGGGACAGAGTGATGTCGTATCATTTTTTTCTATATCTTTAAGTATCCATTCAGACACTTAAACGCCAGAATGTTATTTTGGATGCATTAGTTTTCTACTACTGCTGTCAAAAACTACCACAAAATCAGTGGCTTAAAACCACACACATTCATTATCTCGCACGTTTGTAGGTCAGAGGTCCAGCAAAATTCAGACTGGACTAAAACCCAGTGTTGGCAGGACTATGTTCCTTTCTGGAGTGTTTCCT
>NW_012108786.1:131332-158910 GCF_000951045.1 Mandrillus leucophaeus | reverse complement strand
GACCAATTACCTACCCTTTCGGTGAATTTTATCGGTAAAAGGTAACAAAATGGGTCAACTGGTTTCACTTTAAGTTTATAATAATATTACTCTTACTCACATGCCAAGCCTGGGTGTACAGGTGAGCCATTGGTTCCTAGAATCTGGTAGATAATATTATTTCAAAACCTTTGTGTTTGGCCTCCTTTTTGCCTAGAGTTTTCTTCCTCCAATATTTGCAAGACTGGGAGCTTATAATTCTGTAGGCTTGTTTCATTATAATATTATCTCCTCAGAGAGGACTTCCCTAACCACTTTCAATTATCTTGAACAGAACATCCTCTTTGCTTTTCTTTATTGCATATACCACAATATCCAACTAAACTTCTAGTCTTAATATTTTGTTTCTTAAAATTGAAGAACCCTTTGGTGTTATTCCAACTTTAATATATGGTTGTTCACTATATAATTGTTGAAAGAATTAATGAATTTATTGGAATTATAGGCATAGAAATCTAGAAGAATCTTAAGAGGGCACTTAACAGAGTACTCTTAGTTAATAAGTAAGGATATGGAGTCTCAGAAAGGTCAGATGACACTCACAAGGCCACAGCACTGCAATTGGGATGAGTGCTCAGTTGGTCCCTGAACTCCAGCACCCTGATCAATCTTCTGATGAAAATGAAAGACCCCTGCTTTATCTGGAGTCCTTAATCCTAATAGAGTCCTCTTCCAGCAATGAATTTGCCAAATCAGATGGAATATGCTGACAAACAGCGATTAAAAAATTAAAAATAGTAACTACTGCCTTAATCACGGAGTTTGTTTTTTTTTTTTTTTTTTCAAACTAAAGGTCAAACACAACCTACATCAAGAAATTAAAAATTCCTCTACTTTGTCATAAAACAGAGCAGCTCTCTTAGCTTAAAAATAGTCAAAGACAATTTATTCTTGCATTACTTTCTCCTCCATGTTTCAGAGACCTGGACGCTGCCCTAATGAGAAAATCAGGATAGCCATTCCTAGGACATGGACAGTATTTGGGTAAGAGGGACAGAGTGATGTCGTATCATTTTTTTCTATATCTTTAAGTATCCATTCAGACACTTAAACGCCAGAATGTTATTTTGGATGCATTAGTTTTCTACTACTGCTATCAAAAACTACCACAAAATCAGTGGCTTAAAACCACACACATTCATTATCTCGCACGTTTGTAGGTCAGAGGTCCAGCAAAATTCAGACTGGACTAAAACCCAGTGTTGGCAGGACTATGTTCCTTTCTGGAGTGTTTCCTTGCCTTTTCCACCTTCTAAATGGGGTCCACATTCCTTAGCTCTTGGCCACCTTTTTCTGTCTTCAAACCAGCAACAACAGACTGAGTCCTTCTCACACTTCAGATTTCGTCTCCCTCCTTCCTTTGACCTATCATTTTCTGACCACAGATTGGAAAAGGACTCCGTTTTGAAGGACCCATGTGATGACACTCAGCCCACCTGGATAAACCCAATAATCTCTCCATCTCAAGGTCCGTAATCTTAAGCACATTTGCAAAGTCCCTTTGGCCATGCAAGGCAACACATTCACAGGTTCTTGGAGTTAGGATATGGATATCTTCGTGGTGGTGGGGGGCATTATTCTGCCTTCCACAGACAGAGTTGAGGGGTACGCTAGAAATTAGTGGATTCTCTACATGTAAGTATTATAGTCAGGTGGGTGATCAGGATTATATAGTCTAGACATAAGGTATTTTCAATTTTTATAAGTATGGTGGATACGAGCAGAGGCAAAAAATCCCACCTCAATTACCCATTTAGGGTTGTGCTACATAACTGCTTTCAGATATTAGAAATTGGAGTAAGAGTGATGTGAATTAACCTACCAGTGTGCTGAAACTGAATCTCCCTCAACCTTGAATGGGCTTCACATACTGCAAGCGGAAAGCAGTGCGTCCTACCAACAAACACCAAGTCTATGCAGTTTCCCCGATATTTTGGTTTGAAGAGAAAAATATGAGGTTGCATACCTATTTTTTAATGAAGAGAAAGGAATGTTATCTTAAAGTGTTAGAAGAAGAGTATATATCCAGAAATCGCTGACTACAGATGCTAGAAGTATGCATTAGTCTGTTCTCATGCTGCTAGGAAGCAATACCTGAGAATGAGTAATTTATAAAGAAAAGAGGTTTAATGGACTCACAGTTCTGCATGGCTGCGGAGGCCTCAGAAAACTTAGAATCACGGTGGAAGGCAACTCTTCACAGGGCCAATCAAAGAGGGGAAGCTGAATCAGATAAAACCATCTGATCTCGTGAGAACTTACTATCAGGAGACCATCATGGGGGAACCTCCCCCCCATCATTTAACTGTCTCCGCCTGGTTCCGCCCTTAACATGTGGGGATCGTTACAATTCAAGGCGAGATTTGGGTGGAGACACAGAGCCAAACCATATCAAAATAATTGTTGTTTCTCTCAGTAGGATTAAAGAAGATATGATCTTTATAAAGGAGTAAAATGACACAGGAAGAGATAGATTGAGGTGAAACGATGACGGAATATGATTCTAAGAAAGTATATTATACATATGTATATAAGATATAATCAATCTTGTTTATTTCACAAAACTAGTAAGAGGCAGACTGGGAAAGAGGAAAAAGGCATATAATATGCAGCACATATTACACATTTTCTATTTTGAAGAATTTAAATATTTTGACTGAAGAAGAAAAAGTCATTGAACATCCACCTAGCACAATATCTAAATTATCATAAATTCTTGGTAAATGTCTGTTTAAAGGTTGATTAAATTAATTGCAATGACTGATGACAGAATAAGAGGGAAATTGTTTGAAATGTATATTAAAACTATCATACTAACTTAATCCATAGCACTGAAGGAACCATATTTAATTATCTCTCTATTTCGAAAAATGTTTATTTTCCAATTGATGAGGCAAATGGATCTTCAATTCCTATCCGATTATGTCTTGATCTCAGGTAGGCTTTCTGACCTTAGAGCCAAGTAACTTCCAAAAGGTCCTCATTAAACCGAATCATTACCCTGCAGGTGAGAGGTTCCTTTCAGGTCTAGCCATCCATACGAGTACAGAACTTCTGCTAAATGCTCAGACAAGCCACACAAAAAGCTTTAAGGATCTCGTCTAAAGTAAGGACATACAAAATGTCCTTCTTTACTCCAGATAACTGCCAGTATCCGATATCAGGATATGTTTGACTAATCATTGGTCCAGCTGTTCATCATGTCATCCTGATTACTTTGTGAAAAGAAGGGGGAAAGTTTGATAAAGGTTTGCAAATTGATACTGATTACAGAGCAGTTCGAGAGCTTGCTTTATTGTTCGTAACTGCTGGAGACATTTTCTGCAGCTGGATCTGCTGAGAACCGTGATGAACACAGATACCAGGAAAGGCTAATCATTCCATCAGCCTTCTACTCCCACACAAGGAAGCTCAGAGAAGTCATGGGGAGGTAAGGGGTATTGTGGCTGCATCCCGCCTCATGAACTCATCCCTGCGATGCTGTGGGTGGACCTCAGGGCCATCTTTAAATAGGTGTGTGAAATTCTTTCTTTCTCTGTGCCCCTCTTCCTTCTTCAACACTATTTTTCACCTCATGGTGGTTTCACTGGGAGGGAAGGGCAGATTCTGTGTATTGGAAGGGAGACCAATTGATAAGTGTGTAAAATTATGCCTAACAAGAAATGTACATATAGTTTGAAACACAAATTGACAAGTAGTATTTAATAGAAGATGAATTGCTCATTATTAAATGAATATTTAAGCTAAAGTGTAAAGATTTCTGATAAAGTACTTCAGGACAGAGTAGTCTAGAATGATTTAAACTGCTGAATGGTTTAAACAAAAAATAATTTAAAGGATAGAGGGGATATGGGAGTAAAAAAAAAAAGAGCAGAAGGGCCTCATATTTCAATTAGGTAAAATTGATTAGATGAAGTCCTTAATCTTGGAAGATTCAGTTCAATCTGGGTGATTTAAGACAAATGGATCCTAGATATAATATTTAACTTTTCTGTAAATGGCTAATGAAGTTCAGCTGTTAATCTACCCTTCCCTACATGCCCCTCTTTCAAATAAAGTCTGGGCATATACATGTTTTTATCTGTCTTTTTTCTCTATATAGTGAATTTTACTCCTTTAATAATACCTGAGATGTTTCCTCATTGTGATGGAGTCAGCAGTATGGTTGAATGATAGATGTCAATAGTGTTTCAACTTGAATTTCAGGGAACTATGACAGTTTCCATTATTATCGCATCTTATAGTGTGATCTATCTATGAAAAAATTACATATTTTACCATGTTCCCAGTGTGACAGAGGAGTACTCCAAAGGTTTACACTGTATATAGTATTTGTCTACTTTTATTTCCAACATGACCAAAAATACAATATTCATTATCATATTCTCTCTCGATATATCACAAAATAACGTCTTTCTCATTCTTTTTTTTTTCTTCAATGGCATAAGCAATCTACGGGCTCCTTATTTTGCCAAAATGGCCCAGAGTCTAAAATTCTAGAAAGCACTGTAAAGTCAGTGTAGTAATATCACTAATCTATGTGGATTATATTTTATAGAGTTTCTAAGTCACGGTTCCTTTCTCTCTTATTACATATACCCTTTCTTCATGGGAATATAAGGATTGAGAGACAATAGCTGTTGGGTGTTGCCTGGCTCTCAGTTTTGATTTCTCAGTATTTGCAATGGAGAAGTATTGAAAATCATAAGTGGGAGTGCCACAATGTGATCTGTGCTTTGAAACTGCTACGGGTGTGTCAAATTTAGGATGGATTGAAAGAATGGATACTGGATAAGAAACTGCATTGTTGAAGCGAATTCATTCATTTTATTAAAAGGTAATCAGAACTTGGATTATGGTGGCCATGGGAAAAGACAAATACATATGCAATGGAGTTTGAGAGGGAGTTGACAAGTAATCAGATACTGGGAAGAAAATGAAAGTTTTTAAAAACTCAGTTTTTGAGACAGAAAAACTATAGTATGATGCTGCTATTGATATGAAACAGGAGGCTATCAGGATGAACTGTGGTGTGCTGGGTTTGTGGTGCTGACGGGACATTTGTGAGGACATGGTTCAGAGGGAGGAGTATAGAGGACCTGTCTGTTTTAGGCATAGTCAGTTCCCTATGCTTGCTATTGATGCTCTTGAATAATAGGGTGTTTTATGTGATTCTCTATCATTTTCTGGTTATGAAACTATACTCAAAATAAATTTTCTCCATGTATACTCACTCCCCAATTCTGTGACAGGGTTTATGGCTATCAGAACTACCCCAGGTGCCACTGCAGTTAGCAGCAGCATGCGCGGAGTACCCTTGCTTCCCGAGATGCAATGTCCCACTTGTGACGTCACCATCCCACCTCACTTCCTCATTATTGTCATCTCTGAATGAAATTCGGAAGAAAGTTTTATTTGGGAGTAGAGAAACCACTCTGGCTACTTCAGAAATTCAGCATCCACCAGGGGAATGCCTGTCTAGTTGTACAGTTTATACAGACCAAGCATTTCTGAAGTGGGGGTCCGTAGAAGAAATACACAAAGTGTTTTTCTTTTACTAACAGGTGTCTATGCCAGCCAGCCAGGTCTCCTTCTGGGAGCAGCATTCCAATGATCCCCATTTGTTTTCATAAATCTAATCTCATCTGCTTTATGGGTAATAACGTTCCTTCCATACAATGGATTCCAAGTCAGTACTAGTTCTAGATCTCACTGTAAGTTTCAAATTGTTTCTTAGGTACTTCATGAATACTTTTTGGGAAGTTGGGAGATCCCGAATTAGGAAATTTAAAATGGCAATAGCATCTGGAAGAGACAGGAGAGAGGATTTCTTAAAAAAAAAAAAAAAAAATAGTAGGACTTGGCTTATGTAAATGGTAGTTCTAAACATTTGTCATCAGATTTAAGGAGACAATTTTCAAATATGTTATTACATTTCTTGGGAATAATGCCCATTTACCTGTGTTAGGACTCAAGTGAGAAAGTGCAGATTTTATTATAGCCAAGACACATTTATTTCTTCAGATATGGTTCTTTATTTTTGATAAGGTCTATGTAAAGTTTGCATTTCCTTGTGTATCTTGGTTGCCATAAAGTATAGAGTTAAATATTACAGCAAATTATAGCATGTGTATTAATGCTGACATTCAATATGTATTCTTCTTTCCTTTCTTCTTGATTTGTCTTTCTGTGACAGTTATATTAGGATATTTTGTGGTAAGTGATAACACTTAAAGAAGCAGGGTTTAGATATGCCAGTTCTCTGTGGGGTAATATTGAATTGATTGACTGAATAATTATAGAATAATGAATTATGCATTCTCTTTTCATTTCAAATATTGATTAATATATTGATTCTAAAACTCATTTAATCTGTTGTTCAGTAGAATCATTGCCATATACTCACTTATCTTTTAATTTTGATGTTAATAATTAATTGAATCAAATATTTTTTCAGAGTCATTTGTAACTTCATGGTTATAATTTCTCAATTCATGTTAATGTAAGCTTTGTAAGATATGCCATTGCAGATATTATCTCACCTGCCCTTGTAGTCAAGACTAGGAGTGGGAGTAGTTCCTGCAAGGAACTCATGCATATGAGTCCAGCATTAAATTACAAAACGTCCTGAGCTCATCTTTCATTTGAGATCCTTGAGGTTAGCTCCAAGACATCTTACAAATTCTATTTTTCACTCAGAATTTTTCAACTGAAAAAATCTTGTTGGCTTTCTTTCAAAGGTAGGTAACTATTTTCTCTTTGTGCCTAATTATGCATAATTACCTGAACAATGGCATATCTTACAAAGCTTACATTAACATGAATTGAGAAATTATAACCGTGAAGTTACAAATGACTCTGAAAAAATATTTGATTCAATTAATTATTAACATTAAAATTAAAAGGTAAGTGAGTATATGGCAATGATTCTACTGAACAACAGATTAAATGAGTTTTAGAATCAATATATTAATCAATATTTGAAATGAAAAGAGAATGCATAATTCATTATTCCATAATTATCATTCAGTCAATCAATTCGATATTTCCCCACAGAGAATTGTACCCTGCCTTTGACATTTTTAAAGTTAAATATTGCCCATTTGGAATAAATGTGATTTAGGTAAACTTTCGTGGAACACAGATACATAGGATGCTATAAATGTCAAGGAAAAAAATAAACTTTTGTTTCTTTACCGAGACATAACAAAAATAAAGTTATTATTGGTATGCATTAAATAGTCATCGAGAAATCTGCTTATCTTCAAAATCACCAACTGAGAATATCATCATTAAGAAAGGTAATAAAAGTGGAAATTACAACGAAGCAGTATTAGTGAAGATCATATCCAGAGAGGGCAGAAACACCATGTTAATCATCTCTGTATTCCCGACAGTGTCTAGCGTAGTATCTTGAAAATTGTGGGCATATAATAAATGTGTTTTAAATGAATGGCATTTTGAGTTATTTAATTGCAGGTATTCTCCTTTTTTCCATGGAACATATTTCACTGGTAAGTTTCATGATCATGATGTGATACTCAATTTACAGGGAATGGCAAATGAAAAAATAAAATGTCTGACTCAGTTTCCTGATGCTATTTTAATCAGAAACTGGTTAGCTAACATGAATTATTCCAAGCTCGAAACTTCTGATTTTGTTTCTTAAATATGTAAGATAATTTACCTGACATATACCACATGTATGTTTAGAGAAGGCAGAAATGAAGTTATTACAGAGATGTTTCACGATCCTCATAACAAAACTGAACCAACCACATGATTTAAGTCCCACTGAAACACTGTACCTATAAACTGAATTTGCCAGTTGGGAGTGAGTAAACTGACCTCTGTACCATTTGGTGAACCAACAGATTCTACTCTGTTACAGGTAGCTTCACTTTTTGGTATTTTGTATAGTTCACACTGAATGGCGCCACGGCACTGTTCTGATTTTTTTGCAGGTATTTGTTCTCCTCATGTTTCCATGACATTTTCTTTTCAGGAGAGGAGTTTTAAGATGGCCAACTAGAGGCAGCCAGGAAGGGCTGCTACCACCTCGAAACCACTGTAACTGAAATAGATCTTCAGAGAGAAAATACTGAATGTGGATGAAGGAAAGACACAGATGCAAAGGCTGAAGAGAGGAGGCTGGAGCCCTGCGGGAGGTGCCTGAATGCTAGAGCTGATTCTGGGCCTCAAATGGCTCCTGGGGTAGGGGTGAGTGAAGAGCCTGGGGGACAGCCCACTGTCATGCAGATTTCTGGGATCCTAGCTGTAGGGAACCCCACAACCCCAACGGATGTTTGAGCTGGCAGGGGCATCTCCAGGGAGATTTGACAGAGGCGGGGATTCAGCAGACATGGAGCTGGGGACATGTGTATGTGAACAGCTCTGACAGAGCCCAGCTATAGGCACTCATCTCTCAGGGCTCCCCGTCTCCCTCTGAGAGGCGCTGGCCCCAGAAAAGTCCTGGACTGGGAGACAGCAGGGCGAACTTCCCCATGGCAGTGGGGCACATCTGTCCTGCAGCCCTACCTGCCTGTCAGCCCCTCCCAGGGCTCCTGCCTGGCTGCCCCGCAGGAGCAGGTGCACAAGGAAGCCTCTGCTGCCCAGCCTGGGTGCTGTGTTCCACTGGAGTGTGTTCTGGAAGCCTGCGGCCCCTCAGATCGCAGCACACCCAGAACCCAACCCAGTCCAGAGAAGGGAGCCAGAAGCAGGTCCTGGCGCTGCAGGGTTGTATCCTATGCCTCAGGAGTGCTGAGCTGGGATCTGTGCTCGCAACTTGAGTGGCAGAGGAGCCCACACTCTCAGAAAACTGAGAAGGGTGAGATGCACAGACTCACAGGCTGGTGTGGGACCTGGAATGCCTCCTTCCACTGAGCTGGCCCAGTAAGGGTGTGGTCTATTCCCCTGCCCAACACCTGCCCCGAGGGAAGCCCGCAGCCAGAAACAACTAACAAACAAACAAAACCACAGCACAGTGCCGGTGATCAGTGGCAGCTTCCTAAGGCCTGTTAGCGGAACTGGTGAGGGGGTTACCCCTCTCCCTCTCACACGTCAGAGCACAGCTGCACACGTGAGGATACGCAGTCCCCAGGGCTGAGTATCCATCTACCACCCATTGCTCTCAAGCACCATCTACAGACTGCATCCCAAACTACAACACCAGAAAACAATTCACCCGCCTTGGAAGCCAAGGACAAGAATTCAACAGCAAACAAAAACCCCTGCACAGAGTCTTGCGTGGCCTTCTGAAAATGTCCAGAAATGAAGTCAACTGACTATACTCAATTTCTGCCACAGTCACAGGACCAGTGACCCGCCAAGATGAGAAAGAATCAGCACAGGAACTCTGGAAATTCAAGAAGCCAGAGTGCCTCCTTACCCCCAAATGAGCCCACTACCTCCTCAGCAATGGTTCTTCAGCAATCTTAAATAACTATTAATAAAATGACAGACAGAGCAAATTCAGAGTCTGGATGGCAAGAAAGCACATCAAGATCCAAGGGAACGTTGAAACTCAATTCAAGGAAACCAAGCAATCCAGTAATACCATTTAAGAGCTGAAAAACAAAATAGCAATTTAAAGAAAGACCCAAACTTTATTACTGATTCAGTTTTACAAGTTGATATTGGTCTATTCAGGGTTTGAATTTCTTCCTGGTTCAGTCTTGGGAGATTGTGGGCTTCCACGAATTTATCCATTCCTCTAGATTTCCTTCCCTCCCTCCCTCCCTCCCTCCTCTCCTCCCTCCCTCCCTTCCTTCCTCCCTTCCTCCCTCCCTCCCTTCCTTCCCTCCTTCCTTCCCTCCTTCCTTCCCTCCTTCCTTAATGAAATTGTGACCTTTACAGAAATATGGATGGAGCTAGAGGCCATTATCCTAAGAGAATTAACACAGGAAAAGAAAACCAAATACTGCATGTTCTCACTTATAAGTAAGAGCTAAACATTGAACACACATTAACATATAAATATGGGAACGGTAGACACTGCAGAGTACTAGAAAGGGGAAAGAGGGAGGGCGTTGACTGAGAAACTACCTAGCGGGTACAATGCTCACTACCTAGGCGACAGGATCCATACTGCAATCCTCAGCATCATGCAGTATTTTCCATTTTAACAAACCTGTGCTTGTACCTGCTGTATCTGAATTAAATGTTGAAATATTTATACTATTTTTTTAACTTGAAGCTAGAACTTTGCATTTAGGCAAAGTTCTGTGATTCAATAATAAAGGTTTTACCACCTCAGATCTATTAGTTCTCTTAAGCCAAGATGGTTTCATTAGAGTTGTATACATAAATGGAAAAAGTAGTGTATGGAGCCCAATTTACAGATATATACAGAAGAGTCACACATATATTTTTATTTTATTAGTGTGCTTGAGTATTACATATTTAGTGGAGTTATTTGAAAGGGTGAAAATGCCACTTGATTGACGTGTTTTGCATTGTTTAATCTGAGATTGATATACTCATTTTGTCTTACGAAGGCACTGATTTGTCTTATTGATGGTATAGCCTATTCAGTATTATATATGTCATATATGATACAGAATGCCTACTATGCTTTTGCTTTTTCCCTTGCTGGAGTCAATATTTATAGAAGAGCTTTAGGAAAGGTAATAAACTAAATTTCTAGCTTATAATTTGTTTGCAGTAGTCTGTTGGAAAGATGAAAAGTGCATTGAAATTAATTTCTCAATAACAATTAGGGAAAAGATACTTCTAAAACTTATCTTTAAGTACAGAACATGTACAAATTTAACATTCCTAATATGATAGCAATGAAGAAGGAACATCAATACAATGGGAATGGAATTCCAATATAATCTATTACAATATTTTAAATCTTCACATGAGTTTTGTTCTTTTGCAGTTAGAGCTGAAAATGCTCAGATGTTTTAGAAACAAAGTGAAATGAAACCTAACCTTTATCAGATGCGAATATTATGAAGATTATAAATATTTATATTCCAGAGGCAATTTAGGGAAAAAGTAGGCAATTAGTAACTTTTTAATGTCTGAATTAATTAGGAGAAAATCCATATTTACTATAGCAACTGCTTCCTCTGAAAATCTCTGACATACCAAGCTCTTAAAATAACATCAGTAATTCCCAAATATCATTTTTAATGCCTACATTTGACATTACACACACATCACTGGAAACATATCTTTGAATTGAGTTTTTACATATATATTTTATATACACAAATTTTCAAGTGGCATGCATATGTAATGTCAAATGTAGACATTAATATATATGTATGTATATATCTATTATATGTATACATATATCCATGACATTAGACATAATATATTTATATGTCTAATGTCATGGATATATGTATACATATATTGTTTATATACATTTATGTACATACATGCATATAAATTTATACATATACTATATACACATATGTATATACACACACACACAAAATACATATATTTTTTAAAAGATATTTGAAATACAACTTTATTCTGATTCTAAATGAAAAGGAGTGGAAATGGCAGTAACAAGATCTCACCCCTGAATTCAGTAATGTGATTGCAGCAGTCTTACATTTGAAACTCAAGAAGGAATCAACTGCATTCCAAAACAGCTCAATATACAGGTCCAAACAATGAAGGTATTTTTCAAACTTCCACATTCACTCTGAAGCCTGCTCATCTCCCTCAGCATCCCACAGATGAAGCACATGTCCCACTTAGCTAGATGATAATAAGGTGGCCCACACACTGCACCGCTGACATCACAGGACAGCTGCATATAAAACTAGACTTCTGATGCTGGTCTCCAGCTTCAGTCTCACAGGTCATCATCATCCTCATCTGGGAGAGCAAAGCAGTTGTCCGAGCAACCTCTAAGTCATGCTCATACTGCTCTGTCAAAGCTGGGTCCATGACAACCTCCAGTGGGGCAGGGGCAGGCATGGCAACAAACTCCAAGTTAGGGTCTCCAATGAGCTTCCTAGCAAGCCAGAGGAAGGACTTTTCAAAGTTGTAGTTACTTTCAGCAGAAATGTCTTAGTACTGAAGATTCTTCTCTCAGTGGAAACAGTCAGTGTTATAATAGCATCTTGTCAAGAAATTTACAGTGATTATAAATGTTAGAGAAAAATCAACTCCATTACCAAAATTGACCAGTTAATATTAAAAGGAGCATCTTTCTGGGAATCCTGGCAAAGAACATGAAGATCCTTGCATGTGCGAGCATAATAGATATAGGAATAACAAAAATCAATGATATTAACCATTCATGTAGATGTCAAAGCTGCATGGATGAGCATAGTTGAGAAAGGAAAATGTCAGGTTCCATCTGATTTTTGCCAGGGTTGGTCAGAGGAAAAGATATTTAAAAAACAAAGCAGCCTTATAGTGATGGGGTAATTCTAGATATAATGAAACTACCACTGTGTTTGTTTAAAACTTGGGCAAACAATTTTACTTTCAGATTTTGTTTTATTTTATTATCTCAACATTTTTTTATTTCCATAGGTTTTTGGGGAACAGCTGGTATTTGGTTACATGAGTAAGTTCTTTAGTGGTGATTTGTGAGATTTTGGTGCACCCATCACCCGAGCAGTATATACTGAACCCAATTTGTAGTCTTTGATCCCTCACCCCCCTCCCATCCTTCTTCCAGAGTCCCCAGAGTCCATTGTATCATTCTTATGCCCTTGTATCCTCATAACTTAGCTCCAAATTATGCACGAGAACATATGATGTTTGGTTTTCCATTCCTTATATACTTCACTTAGAATAACAGTCTCCAGTTCCATCCAGATTGCTGTGAATGTCATTAATTCATTCCTTTTCATGGCTGAGTGTATATTCCATTGCATTCTATCTATCCCATAATTTCTTTACACACTCATTGATTGATGGTCATTTGGGCTGGTTCCATATTTTTGCAATTGCAAATCTTGTTGCTATAAACCTGTGTGTCCAAGTATCTTTTTCATGTAATAACTTCTTTTCCTCTGGGTAGATACCCAGTAGTAGGGCTGCTGGATCAAAGGGTAGTTCTACTTTTAGTTCTTTAAGGAATCTCCACACTGTTTTCCATAGTGGTTGTACTAGTTTACATTCCCACCAGCAGTGTAGAAGTGTTCCCTTTTCACCACATCTGTGCCAACATCTATTATTTTTGAATTTTTTAAACAGCATGGTACTGGTATAAAAACAGGCATATAGACCAGTGGAACAAAACAGAGAACTCAGAAATAAACCCAAATACTTAAAGCCAACTGATCTTCAACAAAGCAAACAAAAACATCAAGTTGGGAAAGGACACCCTATTCAACAAATGGTGTTGGATAATTGGCAAGCCACATCTAGAAGAATTAAACTGAATCCTCATTTCTCACCTTATACAAAAATCGACTCAAGATGAATCAAGGACTTAAATCTAAAACCTGAAACTATAAAAATTCTAGAAGATAACATCAGAAAAACCCTTCTAGACTTTGGCTTAGGCAAAGACTTCATGGCCAAGAACCGAAAAGCAAATGCAACAAAAACAAAGATAAATAGGTGAGATTTAACTGCACAGCAAAAGGAACAGTCAGCAGAGTAAACAGACAACCCACAAACTGGGAGAAAATCTTCACAATCTATACATCTGAGAAAGGACTAATATCCAGACTCTACAAGGAACTCAAACAAATTAGCAAGAAAAAAAAAACCCAACAATCCCATCAAAAAATAGAATAAGGGTATGAATAGACAATTCTCAAAAGAAAATATGCAAATGGCCAACAAATACATGAAAAAATGCTCAATATCACTAATGCTCAGGGAAGTGCAAAGCAAAACCACAGTGCAATACCACCTTACTCCTGCAAGAATGGCCATAAAGAAAAACATCAAAAAATACTTTTGGATTTTAAATCCCACAGTTTTGATAGAAGGATGCTGGACTTAACCAGTACTTTTTAAATAGCAATCTATATCAAGATGTCTTGTTCAAGCTTTCAAATAATATGTAGATTGAGAGTCCAACTCAATAGATTTCCTTGGACTAGCTAAGTCAAGTAATTGTCTTGTAAGATTCACTCATTCTTTGACAAGCGTTTCAGGTAATGCGATTAAGTCTATAAAGAAATTATTTTCCCATCAAAAGAAATGAAAACGATTTCTAAAACATCAAATTTTCTTCTCAAGCACTGGGTCTTATTTGAAATCTTTAAAGTAGCAGAAGGGATCCAGCCTGGAGCACTAAACAGAACAAAAATCATGGAGGGGACAATGGTAGCCAGTTTATGTGATCTCCCCTCAATTCAAAAGGTGCACATTTAGCATCTGCAACAAGGGGAAGGAAAGAAAGTTTAAACTGAGAAAAACTAACCTTTTAATCTTAAACTAAACCTCTTCCACAGTCTAATATTTAAAATGAAGAGTGTTACCTAAGCAACCTTAAATGTCTCTTACAATTCTAAACATCCATGAGACCTAAATATTGCATTTATTTAAATATATTCCTCCTTACGTTAACTGTCTCTTATGGTTCACAGTGTACTCCATAAATATGTACAATTGTTATGTGTCAATTAAAAATAAAACATAAAAAGAATAAATGTAAAAATTATTTTAGTACTTTTTAAAAAATAAAAGCACATTTGAATGGGAACCATGTGCTTTCTATAAGTCTTTTCGAGTCCTGCTTGGCGCAGAGCCTAACTACCTGGCTTATGCATTGTAAGACAAGTCACCATTTACCTGGAGGCAGCTGCAGGCACGATGTCTCACAATGAATAGGCAGCCTCTATTGGGCCTGCTTTATAAACTCAGTCCTATTAAATAATGTCAACTGTCACACCTGGCTTTCAAAATATAAGAAATAGTTACGAACAGTTCCCTTTGTTTCTTAACTTACCAAAATAGGAAAACGAAATAACGTTCTTTCAATTATGTTTTTACTTTTTCCACATGAGTATGCCAGGATCACTTGAGAATAAAGTCTTCCATTTATCAGTGGAACAGTTCAGGCATAAACACCCGTCACGTAAGCCTCTGCTACCAAAGAATTCAATATGTATCTCTCTAGTTGTGGAGGGATTTATGGTAGAACAGATTTTCATTTTCTCCTTGAATTTTGCTTTATCTTGAGTTTTAGAATGAATCTCATTTTTTTGTAAATTCAATCTTTTACAATTGAATGTCTGATGCTGGGAAAAACTAAGATGATTTTTGTTCAAAAATAGAAAATGTAGAAAATGGGAAAAGGGGGTGTAAGCCATCTACTCTGTTCTGCCATTTGAGATGTCCAATTTACAAATCCCAGAGGCTCACGAATTTCATTGGTATTGTACATACTTATTTATAGAAATTTCTTCACACCTAACTTGTGAGCTCTCTTCTAGATACCATAGAGGATGTCACACATTGCCTGACTTAGAGAAAGTTAAATTTTAATTGGAATAATAAGATAGCCATATAAAAATTGCATGGCAAGATAAGACTTAAAGAATTTTGTCAGAAAAATAAAGAGGATTTCCTAAGGTTGAAGTTGTTCCCTAATCATAGGAGGTAAGAGATTAAAGAACCATTTAGAAGGAGAAATTGGGTAAGGAACTTGAAGAAAAGAATAATAAAACTCATTAAAGTAGTTCAAAATATTTTAAATCCACGGAAACAATTAAAAAAAAACACACTAAAAAGATATGCCACATATTTTAAGTTACTAGTAATTGGTGCTGTGTTATTTATTCCTATTTCATAGACTGGTTTCCAATTTTTCAGACCATTTAAGGAGGTAACAGTTAAGATATTGTTGTTGTTCTTCTTTTTTTTTAAAATTGTTTTGTTATACTTTATGTTCTAGGGTATACAGAGCCTAGCCATCCATTCCTTTCTGAGTTTTATGACATGAGACTCACGGTCCTCTCCCTTCTGCTTCTTGCCACCATTAACTACATTGAGACTCTCCTTAACTTTCCCGGTTCTTGCAGATATAACAGCCTAGGGTGTGATGCTTCTACAGTCTGAGTTTCATTTCCCTGGCTTTCCTTCACCCTTTCCTAGTTTTCATGACAAAGGCTTACACTTGTGAGATCGGGCCTAGGGCACTGCAAGTTTATCATCGCCATGAGAAGAGCACTCCTGGAGAAGCCACCAGTCCCAGGATGAAGTGCACATGGAGCAGATGTGAACACAACCCCAGGCGATGTGAAAACCCATGAGCGAGAAGCAAGGCTCCATTGCTAGAAGTCACTGTGCATGCGTAACATGATTGCTGAGAAACATTATTAATATATATACTTAAGTAAGAGAGTGGGTGGCTCTTCTTTTCCTAAATGTCATGCATGTTTTTATGCTTACTTAGTTCAGCTGACATACATTAGCCAGAATTACTGATGCTTATGCTTCTAGATGTGCTGAAACTGAGTAATGCTTTGAGGGTGCTGGTTAACTATTACAACAGCTCCCAAACCTAACATGCCATCCAATCTAAATGCTGTGGTTTGATTTCTGGGTGGGAACAAAAAAGTAAAGTGGACAGTAAATGCTGTGTAAAAGGACTATTATAAACAAATATTTTCAGCATAATTAGATCCACAGAAGACATTTTCAGTTTCGAAGTTAATAGATGTCTACACCCATGTGCAATACATAGAGAGGAATGCTGAACTGCCTTTGCCATTAATGATGGATTGACTATTAACAGATCAGAGGCAAGAACAACTATTAGCTTATGAAAACAGTTTTTTCTTTTTTAACTTGTACTGTACAATATTATTCATAACAATAGTTAAAAGACAAATTGCTATTTTTCTTTTACTAAATGTGCTCTGCAGATAATCTTAAGATTAAATTTTAAGCAGTGATATATGGAGTCACACAAACACTAACCTAAATAAGAATACTGATGGACCATTCAGTAGACCATCTATAAATGGGTGTTCCCACATGCCCCAGAGTAGAATATTGATTAATCTCTAGTACTGAGAGATAGAATATTCGTGAGTATGCAAAAAGCAGGTTGAGGGATTGCCAAGGATGCCTTTTACCTTAAGGGAACAGGACACTGGGTATGGTTTTTGTTGTTGATCTGTTTAAGAGTAAAGATTCCATTCATAGTATATGCCCTGGTGGCATATAGGAGGCAATATGCAATTTCAAGGCCTTGAAGAAGCATTATGATAAAATATGCACCCTTCCTGTGCTCTCCTTTTGTTCTGGAGCACAAAGGAGGTCAAAGCAGATTGGTCACAAAAATGGAAACAGCATTAGAGTTCCTGTTGATGAAAAAGGAATGAATACTCATCATATAAACTTACAAGATTCTGCTGGGATAAAATCTGTACCATCATAGGTAAGAAAGGATATGCTAGAATGGGTAGATTCACAGGAAAAGATTTCAAGTTTGAGTGAAGCAAAAGTAACCTCTTCAAACTCTGAACAGAGGTTCTAGTAAAGAGGTTAGCAAATACTTCAATGAAGATGCCCGTGTGTACTATGAGAATACTGAATCGTGAGTCAGCTCTTTTAAGTTGGAATCAAAACAACTTGTGCCAAGACACTCAGCAAAATCCTTCTTAGGGAAAACCAGTGGGTGGATCCCCAAATACATTCAACATATTAGTGTTGAGTTCCTGCTGACTGCCAGCCACTATACTTGGCTCCAAGTATATAGTTGTAAATAGATACATATTCCTTAATTACATATAATATATATGTAATAATATTAATAAATATATATATATTTTTAATATACACATATGTGCTCAAAGGATAGGCAAAGTGAACAACAGTACCCAGGATATAAAACACCCTCACAAGATGAGGTTCACTTATCCCTATCCCACATTCTCCAAATTATGCTTATTGCAAATCTGAGTAGGGCTATCCAACTGGTACTTCACATATTGCATGTCTTAAGCAGAATCCATCATCACCATATAGTTTTCTTTTTCTATACTTTATATCTCTAATATTATCATCAACATCACTTACCAAGTAACCCAGGTCTTAAACTAGGGAGCCCTCATTATCTCCACTTTACCTGCTTACCCACTCCTTGCAATTGGTCACTACGTTCTTTCACACTTACCTGTTCGTTGTCTTTTGAATGTCCCTTTCTGGCCATTTCTACTGTTGCAGCTAAAAATCTATGTTATTTGCAAAATATTTCAATAGTTTCCCAGTACTTTTAGGAAATAATCCAAATTGATTTAGTAAACAAGCAAAAATCTTTAGGATCAGTCTCTCTAGTTACTCAACAGATTCATTGCTTCTTTCTTCTTCTCTTAGGCTTCTGAGTATGAAATTATCTCTGTGCATTTGAGCATTCTGTCCCCATTACTGGCATTACTTTGCCTCTTTAATTCCTTTATGCTTCCACATATTTTAGCTTAAACATTAAGTCCTCAACAACAACAACAAAAATAAGTAAACAATCTCCCCTTTAAGATTCAGTTGCCTCTAAACACATACATATGCAGACAGTACTTAACACATCATATTGCAATTTTATATCTTGTTTATTAAATGCTGAACTTTATTAGGTTTGAAATCTCTAAATTCCTATAATGGGCATATTGTATGCAATAAGGCTGCTAGTGTTTAATAAACATATGCTTAATTAACAAAATGAGGGGGTTGTAATTAAAATAAACCTCTAATAATAAAAAATAAAATACTGACAGTGGCAAAGGCACCCAGCAATCTGGTTTGTAATCTGGATAAAACTTCTGCCATTATAAACTCCCAGCAACATTATTATCCTCAGAGCAAGAGGTTAACTGGGGCATTTTATTCCATATTTTCATAATTTGATAAACAAATTTGGTTCCTAAGAACATGAACATAAATGAAATAAATGGCCTGGATATAATAATTGATAAGCATCCACTAACATCATGTATGGTTGTGTATATTGAATATTTATTTTTACATCAACTGAAACTATCCTGGAAACACTTCCCAGTTTTATGATAGTATTTAAGAAAACAGCTATCTCGCTTTGCAATTGCTTGTGATATTGACAAACCAATTTGTCAGTCACAGTGGTTCAGTGGCTGCATAGTTAAAAACAATGTTAAACTTATCCAAGCAAACCTTTTATGTTTCTAGGTTCTTACAAATTATATTTTCTCAACCAGGTAACCAAAACCATTGGATAATTTACGTCACTCCTGTTTTGCAGCTTTTGTACCAAAAAAACTTTGATTAATATCATATAAAGTATGATTCATAGAGAGGTAATAGATATACCAATTTCTTTATTAAGGTTTCTGCACTTTGTATGAATATTTATCAGTTTCAGAGGCAGTGATTTGCCCTCCTCACATATTGTGAGTTGTGAGGCGTGACCATAGTGTTAGATGACTGAAAATGATGACAGTCTATTTAATATACCATAAATTGGAATTTATTTGTATACCTGGGTAAGTCATATTACGTAAGAGAATTCATAAGTATGGAAAAATTATTTGTAGACCATGCACTGATTCTGGCCTTCAGAAAATATGGTTGACTAAAGCGAGATGAGCATACTTTATCTTGTTCTGCATATTTAAAATATTAATATGAAGACTGATACATTTAATCTGTATTTAAAAATGAATAGAGTTGGTTATGTGTTTTCAAAAGTTATTTCTTAATAGATTGCATCCAAATCAAACAATATCTGGACATCAAAGATAAATAGGTATATCTGACTTTCTAAATACTTGATTCACCTAATTTTATTTTAGTTCAACTCTAATCTCAGGTGTAGATATGTTAATAATGCATTTATCTTTTAAAAATTAGAAACATAAAAGTTAAAGAATGCCAGAATAATCGTATTTCTGAAATGCAAATTTGATCATATGATTCTCTTACCCATATACTTCTAATAGCTCCCCATAGAATAAAATCTGAATCCCCTAAAAGATACACACGACTTCCCAATTTAAATTCATGTAAGCCCTTTCTGCTCTTTTTCCTTATGGCCCACATGCTCCAGAAACCTATAAAGTTGCCCGAAGATGTTGTGCGGTTTCATACCTCGTCAATGCTGTTCCCTTTGCCTGTTTAGACTGACTCATTCGCTTGCCCAAATCAGGAATTCTGACCTTTCCTTTTTTTCTCAGATCAAATGTTACTTCCTCTGTCAAACAGCCACCGAATCCTCAGGGAAGCAGTTACTCTTTCCTTTATACATAGAACAACTTTTATACATCATTTTTATGGATTTTATTACACTGTATTGTAATTTTTTGCTTGAGATCTGTTTTCTCCTTTAGAGAATAAACTCTTTCTGCTCAGGGAGCCTGTTTTATTTCTCTCTTTATCTTCTAAGTGCATTGCTTGGTGCATGGCCTCTAGTAGTTGCCCAACAAGAACGTAATTCATTCTGGCACATACAGGAAGGGAAAATGATAGAGACAGAAAACTCCATCATTCAGCTTTGGCTTTAGATTTAGGCATTTCCAGTGCTTTATGATATTGAAGAAAAATCACTCTGAGACACAAACACCTACACCTATTTTTCAGACGTGCTAATGCTTGCATTAAACCATCACTTGATGTCCCATCTTATTTGCAACTAATGAATAGGTTAATTGTGCTGAATCTCAGGTCAGCTGAATAAGATGTGATTTAACTTAGCAGTGTGAAAAAAGTAGTTCCTTTTCATAAATACAGTCAGTATGTGTTCCTGTTGTGCATGTAATCCATGGTGCAGAAAGAATAAAGCCACTGAAGAACTATTATCATAAATAGTGTTATTAGGAATGAACTGAACTTAATTTTTTTCAGCTGTCATTCAAAATGGCTTTATAAAAACATTAAAGGTGTTTTTTAAGCTTGGTGGAAACTTACTCCATTAGCAGATCATGTAGTTATTATTAGATATTTCCATATGAATGTTTTCAAGAGGTCCACGAAATTTTAATTTACTTGAAAACCTAAAATGCAGAGTTATTTGTTTTGACATGTTTAATCACTTTTCCATTTTAAACTAAAGATAAGAAGTCACTGGGGAAACAGGGAAACAGAAGACAATGTCAGTGTGAACACAAAGAAATGAGAGGTTTGCAAATGAAACTTCACCTTATTAAACTGTCATTTAGCTGAGTCTTTTTATGACTTCTTTAGAACAGGAAAAGCATATAAATTGTTTTTGTTATTGCTGATTTAATGTGAAATTATTAAATCCCTTAAAAATCAATATGATATTCCACTATGTCCTACTAATTGAATTACTGATAATAAAAACATCAATAAGAATATAAAAATTTGAATTAAAGTTTAATAATTTATTAGATCATTTCTGATAAATATGGTACATCAGAATCTGGGTGGAATAAAAACCACATGAAACTTATT
Source organism: Mandrillus leucophaeus (assembly GCF_000951045.1). NCBI lineage: Eukaryota > Metazoa > Chordata > Mammalia > Primates > Cercopithecidae > Mandrillus > Mandrillus leucophaeus. Next base: position 137,544 of record NW_012108786.1, on the reverse strand, counting down.
CATACTCCTTATTCATTTGTTCATCCATCTAGCCAAGTGCATTAAGCACATATATCTGTGCCAGGCAATGGGCTAGGATCTTGAAAAACAATGACAAACGAGGGATGTGGAAGCCTAATTCCCAAAAAGTTTATGTTAGTGCTAGAGATAAACAAGAAACAAACAAAAAAATACAATACCATTGCACACTATTAAAATAGGTGTTAAAGGAAAGGAGCAGAGTTCAATAATGGAAATAAAGGTGAGCCTTGACTACAGAAGAGTGTCTTTGAGGAAGTGCCTCAACCCTGGTGAATGAAAAGAAACTTGACAACTGTTCTGAAAAAGCACATTTATGGGCAGGAACTGGCCTTTGCAAAAACAGTTATATTTGTTTCCATTCAGGCTATCTTCTTTGCCTCTCTTTTCAGCAACCTCTTCCTCCTGATCACTTCTCACACAACATTCACATCAAAATTGGGTCTCGGGGAAGAAGATGTGGAATTTCTTTCAGAAATATTTGCATTTCAACAGAGGTCAATACCCCATTCTCACCATGGAAAGAAATAGTGCTCTAATGCGAATGTTTCTGGCATCATGCATTCAGTACATTTTGGGGACCTGGAGGGTGTCATGGAGCGCCTTCCTTGGTTACCAAGAAATATATGCCAATGAAGCAACAATTGAAGGTCACTCCTGTTGAGTTTATTGAAAATATTCTGTTTTCTTGGGCTACTGCCAGGGCATCAAAAAGCCATGCCTGGAGACAAATGGAGAGTGAAGCCAGGTGGGTTTAGGCTTTCTGACCTTTCTGGAATTTTAATGAAGCAGAAGCGTGGATATGGGGGTAAAACAGCACAAGTATTTTCTTTTCTTGTGATTCTCTACATAGGGCACCAGTATTGTGTGAGATCAAAGGTGACATATGCTTGTAACCATACTAGTGTGAAGGTGAAAATAACAATCTCCTCTAGGAAGATGCCATAATTACTTTCATTTTTGGTACAGAATATGATGAGGACATACCCATGGTCAGTCCAATTATTAAAGTTCAAGTTTGGGGAAGAACTGTAAAGGTCATCTGTCCCAAATACAAAAATCTTCTCTACCATATCCCTGACACATCCTTGTATTAGCCCTCCTAAAAGAGCTGTACCTTTTCTCATTGCCTCTCAAAATTCTTTGAAGACTCAGATGAGATGACATCAATGACAGCACGTTGAAGGGTTTAAAGCACATTGTGTGCATATACAGGGTTTATGCAATGCAGCAAAAGCAAGAAAAGTCAGGTGAGAATTCCTAGGAGAAGGGCAAAGACCATTTTAATATATTTGACAATTTTGCATTGATTTTTCTCTGGCAAACAAAGGAAAATCTTTGTGAGGTTTATTTAAATGTCAGAATAAGAACAAAGCATATATTTCTGTGTTTATTCAGTACATTCCCCACATATACCATAGGTGCTGAATTCACACAAATGATCCTAAAATATGTTTTGGGTTCATCAATTTGCATCATACCAAAAGTGGCAGTTCAACAGAGTTTTAACCTTTCAATGGACCAAACACATGTATGACACTTTTAGTCGAATAACAAACCATCGTCTCTCAGTTCATCATATCTCCTATATTTTGGTTTGTGATGCTGGGTATGAGGCTCTGAAATTTACACTACTCCTTTACCAGCCGGCTCTGCATTAGACTCTATGATACAAGTACTGGAGGAAGACTGTAAGGCACGAGGAAAAAGTAAGGACTTGCTCCTGTTGCATTTCCTATTCTTTCCAGTGTTGCCACAAAAAATGGTCCTTTAATCCATGCACCTACGAAATGGTACCAGTAGCATTTGGTGACCATTTCCAGATTTTTTCCCACACTCTGAGATACATTAGCACACATGCCAGGCACCTGCACTCAGAGGTCTGACCTAAGCTCCTCAGCATCCCTCTTCCAATCTCTCAGGGTATCAGCACAAGCTGGGCAACATTGCCTTCTCAGTGGCACCTTTCCCCACTAATACATGTACTAGTACTACATAGGCTTAGTTTTACATAGTACATACTATCTACTATCACCCATACAAATTGTAGAATGCACTAATATAAGTATTAACATGTTATTCATGTTAAAATATAATACATGTCATATATTATGCTTAATTGTGTACAATATTGTCTCTATGAATATTCTTTACCAATAGCTGTTCTTCCATATCTATAGGGCATTGAATCTTTAATTGTAAACAGTGCATTCTATTAATTACATCTCTGCCAACATTCATATCAGTTATGCAGAAGTCTGGGTACCAGTTCTCCAGGACGCCTCCTCCAAATGTCTATGTTCTAAAAGCTCAAACTCTTCCCCTTTGTTCCTTCAGTAACTACGCTACCTGCTGTCTTGGTTTATTAGCACTACTATAACAAAATAGCATAGAGGGGGTGGCTTATAAACAACAGATACTGATTTCTCACAGTTAGGAAGGCTGAGAAGTCCCACATCAAGGCACTGGTAGGTTCGGTGTCTGGTGAGGGACCACTTCTTCGTGGATACCTGTCTTCTCACTGTGTCCTCACATGGCAGAGGGCTCAAAGGAGATCTCTGAGGTCTCTTTCATAAGGGCACTAAGATCACTCATGAGGGCTTTGCCCTCTATACCTAATCACCTTGCACAGTCTTCATCTCCAAATACTCTCACCTGGGCGGTTAGGGTTCCAACATGGCTTTTGGCAGGGAGGGCGAGTGGTGGGGAGAAACACTCAGACCTTCGCAGCTGTGGTGCTCCAGTGTTCCTATTGAGCCTCTTTAGTCTCCCGATGTCTTTTTAGCCCTTTCTCTCTCTATTAAAATCACTGGGTGGTTTCCACTTTCCTGACTGGCCCTTGACTAATTACAACAATATATAATGAATCCAAGACATAATCTAACTATATGTTTTTCTTTCATTTTTTTTTTTTTTTCTTTTTTGAGACGGAGTCTCACTCTGTCGCCTAGGCTGGGGTGAGTGGCGCGATCTCGGCTCACCACAAGCTCCGCCTCCCGGGTTCCCGCCATTCTCCTGCCTCAGCCTCCCGAGTAGCTGGGATTACAGGCGCTGCCACCGCGCTCGGCTGATTTTTTGTATTTTTTTAGTAGAAATGGTGTTTCACTGTGGTCTCAATCTCCTGACCTTGTGATCCGCCCGTCTCGGCCTCCCAAAGTGCTGGGATTACAGGCCTGAGCCACCACGCCCGGCCTCTTTTTTTTTTTTTTTTCTATCAGAAACCATATCAGAGAAATATTTACCTGTACTTCAAGTATTTTAAACATTCAATGATTAGTAGTTTGAAACCTTCTTGGAGACAAGGATAATTTTAGAAGTTGCTGATTTCAGTTCAATATCGTTTAGGGGGTGGCAGTTGAAAACAGAACTCTCCATTTGGGTGTGCTATGTGCATTTCGTTTCAATTTGTGAGAAGTGGTCATGAGAGCTGTCATGCCTGGCCTGAGAAATAGGACAGACTGTCATTTGTTAGAGACTAGAATGCACTAAAATTAATATGTAAAATAGAAGATGATTTAAAAGTCAGCAAATATTATCTATCAGTGTGTACAATTGCTTATGATAAATAAGTAAATTTAAAATGTTTTTAAATTTGAGGTAAAAATCCATACTTCCTTTAAACAGTACTCAATTCAGAAAAGATTAAAAGTACTCATAATTTTGTATAACCTACTGGATCATTCCATTGTCAAACATAGACTGTCTTTAACTGAAAAAAAAAAAAAAATCCTAAATTTCCCATCCTGCTACTCATTTCTTTTATGTCCAATGTCTCACACGAAATGGTTATACTCTCTGTCTCTAATTCCTCTGATCTTGCTTATTCTCGTTTTCAATTAAAACCACTTTATCCAGGTTTCACCTTTACCACTCCATAGAAACTGCTTTATCTTACCAATGTCATTATGAATGTTACTACATCTAGTGGATTTTTTTTTTTTTGGCATCTTAGTAGTATCAGATCTTCTCCTTGATGTAATTTCTTTACCTCCTGACACTGTACTTTCTTAGAAGAGCAATCCTTGGCTCTTCTCCTTCTCCTACACAGCATATCCAGTCCATCAGGGAATTGCCTTCAACTTATACTCCGAATCCAACCACTTCTTGACACTTCAACTCTTCTTCTACCACCACACAATCAGCTCTCAACTGGATTTAGCAACTCTCTGTTTCTATTCCTGGATTCGAAAATCTACCTTTTAACACAGAGTCAGAATGACCTTTTACAACGTGAAACAGATTATATCACTTCCATGCTCAAAACTTTAGTTGCTTCCAATTTCATGAAGAGTGAAAGTCAGCGTTTTCAAGGTGGATTTTCGTGTGCTCAGCCTTACATGCGCTGTTCACTGCATTATGTTTCTTCTGTTACTACTCTCTCATCGTTCACTTTTTGTTCAGGAAACATTTACTCTTTGCTGTGCTTCAAACACTTAAGGTGGGCTCCTACCCTTGGGCCTTAGCTTTGGCTTTTCTCTCTGCCTGCAATGTTTTCCCCCCAGATACCCACTTAGCTAACTCCCTCATCTGTTTGAAATGGGTTTATCATCTTTGTTATAAAGTTTATGCTGATATGTTTTGCACTGTTTAGGGTCCTGCCCATCTACACTCCAAATCCTTCTTATTGGATTCCTTTCTTTTCCATGGTATTTTTACTTGTCATCTTCTAATATTCTATATCATCTCTATATACTTTATTTATATATTACAATTGTAAGCTATGTTTGTCTACTTCTACAACAGTTTAAGCTCTCTATAGTTCAGAAAGCTTTTTGTTCCTCAATCTATATTACATGCCCAGAACACAGTAGGCTTAACATAGAGAAATATTTAGTAAATATTTGTTATATGAGTGTAGAAACTTATGTCACCACTCAGTCTCCATGAAAAGTCTCTGCTTCCCTCAAATGATGTCCCCTTTTTTTTTTTTTAATGGAGGAGACAGTAGCATACCTGTCTTTATGATTTTCTTCCTAAATGCCTTTCCTTCCTCACCCAGCTGAATTGTAAAAGTACTCCAGAGCTCTACTCTGATCCCCACTGATCTCCTTGTTCTCAATTTGTAAAGCCAGCATGGACCAATGGAAAAAGCCCAGAAATGAACATCAGACTTACTATGCTTTGGGTCATGTCAGTGCATAGCCGTATAATCCTGAGCTGGTATCAACATCTGATCCTCAATTTTCCCATTTTAAATAATACAGTGAATATTCTGATCTGTAAGATTTCTTTTGATTCTAATTTTTTATGACTTTAAGCATAATTTAAACACAATGTTTAAAGTATATATTTGTCTAATAAGAAGGTGTTCTAAACTGGCTGTTTTACCATCAAATCTAATAATGTTTTAAAACATATATGATAAGCTAAATGTTCATTTAATCAGTTGTCTCCTCAACTATACCGTAAACATATGACTTGAGGTTTTGATTATTGTCCTTTTCGTTTCCATCCTACCGAGATCAGTACCAATAACATAATGACAACAAGAAGTCTAATACTTGTAAGAGCCAGTTACCCTCCTAAATCATTTCACACTTAATTCTTATAGCTAGCCTAGGAATTCAGATACTATTTTTATCCTCATTATACCATTTTACAAAGGAAAAGCCTGTGGCGCACAGAGATTAAGTATAGTTGGTAGGCATTTAAGTAGATTTGAACTCAGGCATTCATGTTCTAGAGTCTATGTAATTAACCACCACAGCCTACTGCTCCTAATTTATTACTCAATATATTTTAATTATTCAGGCAAGCAGAAGGCAGAGAACAGAACCAATGAATCATTAGGTGCTTTTCTGATGATAACATTTTTGAATATGACTAGATAATTATGTAGTTTCCAGAAACAGATTAAATCCCCTATGTACATGAGTCATTGTCTTTGCTATAAATTGCTTAGGCTGAGTATTGGCTATGTCAGCATTGCTGTAATTATCAAATTCAAAACACACATACCATTTACCACTGGTAAAGTACAAGATAGCACATTTTTTCCATAACTAGATCAGGGAAAAGGAATTTGGATGCAAAAGTACATTCAATCTTAGCAATTAACAAGGAAGGCTTCCCAAAGACAATTCCATTTCCACATTAGTGCATGAAAGCCAAAGATAGACCCAGCTGCTCTTCCCAGCTCTGTGCTGTGGTTGCGACTGTTGGGGAGCAGTGAAAATATATTGGAGTAACACATT
>NW_012108786.1:126656-129852 GCF_000951045.1 Mandrillus leucophaeus | reverse complement strand
CTGGATTTAGCAACTCTCTGTTTCTATTCCTGGATTCGAAAATCTACCTTTTAACACAGAGTCAGAATGACCTTTTACAACGTGAAACAGATTATATCACTTCCATGCTCAAAACTTTAGTTGCTTCCAATTTCATGAAGAGTGAAAGTCAGCGTTTTCAAGGTGGATTTTCGTGTGCTCAGCCTTACATGCGCTGTTCACTGCATTATGTTTCTTCTGTTACTACTCTCTCATCGTTCACTTTTTGTTCAGGAAACATTTACTCTTTGCTGTGCTTCAAACACTTAAGGTGGGCTCCTACCCTTGGGCCTTAGCTTTGGCTTTTCTCTCTGCCTGCAATGTTTTCCCCCCAGATACCCACTTAGCTAACTCCCTCATCTGTTTGAAATGGGTTTATCATCTTTGTTATAAAGTTTATGCTGATATGTTTTGCACTGTTTAGGGTCCTGCCCATCTACACTCCAAATCCTTCTTATTGGATTCCTTTCTTTTCCATGGTATTTTTACTTGTCATCTTCTAATATTCTATATCATCTCTATATACTTTATTTATATATTACAATTGTAAGCTATGTTTGTCTACTTCTACAACAGTTTAAGCTCTCTATAGTTCAGAAAGCTTTTTGTTCCTCAATCTATATTACATGCCCAGAACACAGTAGGCTTAACATAGAGAAATATTTAGTAAATATTTGTTATATGAGTGTAGAAACTTATGTCACCACTCAGTCTCCATGAAAAGTCTCTGCTTCCCTCAAATGATGTCCCCTTTTTTTTTTTTTAATGGAGGAGACAGTAGCATACCTGTCTTTATGATTTTCCTCCTAAATGCCTTTCCTTCCTCACCCAGCTGAATTGTAAAAGTACTCCAGAGCTCTACTCTGATCCCCACTGATCTCCTTGTTCTCAATTTGTAAAGCCAGCATGGACCAATGGAAAAAGCCCAGAAATGAACATCAGACTTACTATGCTTTGGGTCATGTCAGTGCATAGCCGTATAATCCTGAGCTGGTATCAACATCTGATCCTCAATTTTCCCATTTTAAATAATACAGTGAATATTCTGATCTGTAAGATTTCTTTTGATTCTAATTTTTTATGACTTTAAGCATAATTTAAACACAATGTTTAAAGTATATATTTGTCTAATAAGAAGGTGTTCTAAACTGGCTGTTTTACCATCAAATCTAATAATGTTTTAAAACATATATGATAAGCTAAATGTTCATTTAATCAGTTGTCTCCTCAACTATACCGTAAACATATGACTTGAGGTTTTGATTATTGTCCTTTTCGTTTCCATCCTACCGAGATCAGTACCAATAACATAATGACAACAAGAAGTCTAATACTTGTAAGAGCCAGTTACCCTCCTAAATCATTTCACACTTAATTCTTATAGCTAGCCTAGGAATTCAGATACTATTTTTATCCTCATTATACCATTTTACAAAGGAAAAGCCTGTGGCGCACAGAGATTAAGTATAGTTGGTAGGCATTTAAGTAGATTTGAACTCAGGCATTCATGTTCTAGAGTCTATGTAATTAACCACCACAGCCTACTGCTCCTAATTTATTACTCAATATATTTTAATTATTCAGGCAAGCAGAAGGCAGAGAACAGAACCAATGAATCATTAGGTGCTTTTCTGATGATAACATTTTTGAATATGACTAGATAATTATGTAGTTTCCAGAAACAGATTAAATCCCCTATGTACATGAGTCATTGTCTTTGCTATAAATTGCTTAGGCTGAGTATTGGCTATGTCAGCATTGCTGTAATTATCAAATTCAAAACACACATACCATTTACCACTGGTAAAGTACAAGATAGCACATTTTTTCCATAACTAGATCAGGGAAAAGGAATTTGGATGCAAAAGTACATTCAATCTTAGCAATTAACAAGGAAGGCTTCCCAAAGACAATTCCATTTCCACATTAGTGCATGAAAGCCAAAGATAGACCCAGCTGCTCTTCCCAGCTCTGTGCTGTGGTTGCGACTGTTGGGGAGCAGTGAAAATATATTGGAGTAACACATTTAAAAAATCCCTAAAAAGAACTATCCTTTTTTGGACTCGCAAACAAAACAGACTGCCAAATACATGTTAAATAAAAATTATGTTTTACGTGTACAATGATTTTTTTTTTTTTCAGTTTTGGCTTTACCCTTTAGAAAAAGCTTTCCATAAAATTACTGGCAAAGAAATAAAACAATTATGTTTACACAGGTGAAAGTGAAGAATGGAAATACTAAACTTAAGGCCATTAAATTAGACTTTTGCCTGAATGGCTCTAAGAATATATGAACATTTGCATTGTCATCTTTAAGTTATTTCTAGGGATTAGCTGAAAAAAAAAGTATAGTTTATATTTAGTTATATTTGGCTATTTGTTTTATTCAATAGCTTGCGTGCTAGATATATATGACTTTACTGTTATTTTGTTGGCCTATTTCTCACTCCTTTTTTCACAGCCTAATCTTACAAAAGATTAATTATTCTCATGCTTATCATTCCCCTTATACCAGTTCCCTCTTAGGGTTGGATTTACTTAACATTTTCCCTGGCTTTGGAACGTTTGCCACTTCATTGTTTTTCACTAGCATAGGGTACTAGAAAGTACAGAAGTTTAAAAATAAAGTCAAATTCACTTCAAGTACCAACTCTGCCTCTGTAAAACTTGGATACTCTCACATATCCATGGCTATCATCATAGATAAAACTATGAGAATTTGTGTGACCTTTTAAGCTTTGGCCTTCTCTTTACAAAAGGATGATCATATGTGTTTCACCATTTGTTGTGACAATTATGTGAATTAAAATACATCAAGCACCTCTTAGTTACCATAGATTGCCCCTTAGTTGATGTTAGTTCTGAGCTTTCAATTTCTTGTTTTTCATTAAAAACATGCCTTGGCTGATATTTTATTTCTTTATAGACCTTTGGGGCTCTTTTTGGGTTTTGTCTGATCCTTCCATCTCCCCTCAATAGTCATTCCAAGTAGTTCCAGTTTATTTTCTTTATTATACAATCTGATTACTTACCTACTCTGTTGTTGTCTTGTTCTGTTTTTTGTACTTTCACCACTTTGAGCAGATTTCTCATAAGGAGTGAGGAGAAAGGAGTTGAACAAGGAGTAGACAATAAACCAACATTCATAAATCATAAGTATATAACAATATTTTTCAGT
>NW_012108786.1:122159-126606 GCF_000951045.1 Mandrillus leucophaeus | reverse complement strand
GTGTTTCACCATTTGTTGTGACAATTATGTGAATTAAAATACATCAAGCACCTCTTAGTTACCATAGATTGCCCCTTAGTTGATGTTAGTTCTGAGCTTTCAATTTCTTGTTTTTCATTAAAAACATGCCTTGGCTGATATTTTATTTCTTTATAGACCTTTGGGGCTCTTTTTGGGTTTTGTCTGATCCTTCCATCTCCCCTCAATAGTCATTCCAAGTAGTTCCAGTTTATTTTCTTTATTATACAATCTGATTACTTACCTACTCTGTTGTTGTCTTGTTCTGTTTTTTGTACTTTCACCACGTTGAGCAGATTTCTCATAAGGAGTGAGGAGAAAGGAGTTGAACAAGGAGTAGACAATAAACCAACATTCATAAATCATAAGTATATAACAATATTTTTCAGTTTTCAAACAGCATTAGCCTAGGTTTTCTCTAGCTAGTGGAATTAGTATCTTTCCTATGTCTTCCATAAAATTAGTAAGCAGTAGATGTTGGAAAATAATTCTTATACTACTTACAATTCTGTCTTGCACTTAGTGAAGATCTAAGTTGTGAATTTCTTATTATGTAGTTGCCTGCTTAGGTTTATTACTTTTTTTTCTATTATTTTCTTTGTAATTCTCAACTATACTCAACTCTACATTTTTTCTTTTAACAAAAGTTACAATACTGTTCTTAAGGAGCGCTCCTGTTAACTTTCAGTACTCTTTGAGTTTTTCTTATCTAATTGTTCATTCTCTTTCTTTTTACTGGTTTTTCCTCCTCTTACCAAATTTTGAAAGATGAAGCTCCTGGAGACTTGGCTTGGAATTCTTTCCTCTTCTCTGTTTATCTGTTCTTACTTAGTAAATAAACTATGGCTTCCAATACCAACATCATCCACATGCTGATAACATCAGCCTTGACTCTTCTCTGAGCTCTAGATTCACATCCTTAACTGACAACTTGACTTGTCCTCCTAAATAGGGAGCAGACATCTAAAACGTGACAGGTCCACAACAGGACTGGATTCTCTCCAAACTCTTTGCATTCTTTTCCATATCAGCTAAAGGGACAGTTATCTATAAATCAAGTAAGGAACCTACAATTCAGTCTTGATTCCTACCTTTCTTTCACACTCTGCATACACCTATTGCCAAGTTGTGGTAGTTATACTTTTAACTATTTCTCACATCTTCCAACTTCTCCTCACATACATGGCTATCATCATAGATAAAACTATGATTACTTACTCCTGGATTATTCAATACTTTCTGCCTTACCTCATTTTCCCTGTTCTCACCTCTCACTCCACAATCTATATTACCCTCTAGTCTATCTATCTATCTATCCATCCATCCATCCATGTATATATCCACTATCCACATAGTAGATAGAAATCTATCTATCCATCCATCTACCTATCCACTATCCACGTATTAGATAAAGATATCTTTTAAAAATCGTATCATTCACTTCACTTAAAAGAAATCCACCAGTGGGTTTCCATTCTAATTTCTTACCATAGTTTATTATACCTTCCATAATCTGGCCTCTACCTACCTCTCCAAACTAATTTCTCTCTTTTTGTCCTTTCTTGTATTCATTGAACAAGGATGTGTTTATGAGAGATGAAGCCAGTTGGAATTCCTGGGTCAACTGGGAACTTGGAGAACTTTTCTGTCTAGCTAGAGGATTGCAAATGCAACAATCAGCTCCCTGTAAAAACGCACCAATCAGCACTCTGTAAAAACGCACCAATCAGCGCTCTGTGTCTAGTTAAAGGATTGTAAATGCACCAATCAGCACTCTTTAAATGGACCAATCAGCTCTCTGTAAAATGGACCGATCAGCAGGATGAAGGCAGGGCCAAATAAGGGAATAAAAGCTGGCCACCCCAGCCAGCAGCAGGAACCCACTCATGTCCCCTTCCATGCTGTGGAAGCTTTGTTCTTTCGCTCTTTGCAATAAATCTTGCTGCTGCTCACTCTTTGGGTCCACACTACCTTTAGGAGCTGTAACACTCACCACCAGGGTCCCTGGCTTCATTCCTGAAGTCAGCAAGACCACGAACCCACCAGGAGGAATAAACAATTCTGGACACGCCCCGTTTAAGAGCTGTAACACTCACTGCAAAGGTCTCCGGCTTCACTCCCGAAGTCAGTGAGACCACGAACCCATTGGGAGGAACAAACAACTCCGGAGCCACCACCTTTAAGAGCTGTAACACTCACTGTGAAGGTCTGCGGCTTCACTCGTGAAGTCAGCGAAACCACGAACCCACCGGAAGGAAGAAACTGGACACATCTGAACATCTGAAGGAACAAACTCCGGACACACCATCTTTAAGAACTGTGACACTCACCACGAGGGTCCGCAGCTTCATCCTTGAAGTCAGCGAGACCAAGAACCCACTGGAAGGAACCAATTCCGGACATATTTACAAGTCATAGGACTTCTGTATTTTAGGTTTTTCCTATCCAAGCTTTACTTCTTCTTATCTTTTCTGTCTGAGCCTAAATCGAATACCCACTACTTTTTACCATATAGTGTTGCATGATTTCTTTCTAGCTTTATTCTAATCTATAAATGTTTTATGTATTTATCTAGAACAGTGAGGGCACTCTGTTTATACCCTCAGTGCTTAATATATTAGGTATCCAAAATGAAAGACTCTGTGTGTGTGTGTGTGGGGGGGGGGGGGTGTGTGTTTGCAATATTCAGGTATGAATCAAATCACAGAGATGAGATGATCGTCATGGAGGACTGTTACGTTTTTTCTCTCATTATATAATTTTTTCATCTCATTTATTTATCTCACATGGTACTAGGTAATTTTTTTTTTCTTTTTTTTGTAGCGATCAAAGAGCAAGTTAGTAAAGGTGGAGGAAGAAAGATTGTCCTCCTCTGTTCAGCAACTACAGAAAGGCAGTAGCATGTCAGGTGTCATCAGTAGCAAAACAAGAGACCCACTTGGGAGCTGGTAATAGAAAGGAGGAACACATGATGAGGAGGAGGAACTTCTAAGCTGACTACTGAAAGAAGATGCAAGATCATTCTGAATACACTTCATGCAGAGGAAGCTGAGCCATGGAAGGACAAAGGTGTTCAGTGCTCACTCTCCTTGCTCTATCATACCTTCAGCTCTCTCCCACTTAGAGCTCTAAGGGACACACTTTGTTTTTATTTTGTTCACTGAAAAGGAATCATTTATTGAATTAAATAATACAGGTTCTTTGTATATGTAATTGATGTACATTTGATTTTAAAAAGAAACTGTTTGCATTAGGTCAGCATAAAGCAGATTTATATACTGATATGGTTTGGTTGTATCCCCACCCAAATCTCATCTTGAATTGTAATCCCTATAATCCCCATGTGTCTAGGGACAGACCCGGTGGGAAGTGATTGGATCATGGGGGAAGGTTTCCCTCATGCTATTCTGGTGATAGTGAGTGAATTCTCATGAGATATAATGGCTTTATAAGGGGCTCTTTCCCCTTCCCTACTCACTCTCTTTCTCCTGCTGCCTTGTGAAAAGTTCCAAGTTTGCTTCCCTTTCACCTTCTGCCATTATTGTAAGTTTCCTGAGGCCTCTCCAGCCATGTAGAATTGTGAGCCAATTAAATGTCTTTTCTTTATAAATTACCCAGTCTCAGGTATTTCTTCATAGCAGTGTGAAAATGGACTAAAACACATATAATCATCAATTGTAGAAAAACAAGAAATTAAGTTTCTATGTGATCTCAACAGTACTCTTTCCTTTATCATAAGAAAGTGTATTTTTTTAGAAAGTAAAGCGAATAAGTTTACAGAATTGCAAAACACTAAAGCACGTTAAGCAAAAACTCTTTATTTTTAAGAAAAAGGTACGATTTCTCATTTTCTATTCTTGGCATACATTTTAACTGTTTCCGATGAAACCCAAACCTCCTGAACCCATTTCGGTGTTATTCAAAATTTAAACTTCTTCTATATTTGGATTAAAATATCTGTTCACAAATGAGCTGTGCAAATGGATCACTTTTTTTTTTTTACTTCAAACTTTCTTTGAATAAATTAAACAGTATAACACCAACATTTCCTCTATAATCAACTGTGATACTAGCTCTACATTTATAAACTGTTTTGTAGTCAAGCCAGAACAAGGAGTTACTTGTTCATAACACCCAGAAGAGCTATCTGAATGTCCGTTTTCACAAGAGCTTTCTCCATTGGTGGCATTTTATAATTGTAGGGACTATCCAGGTCATAGCCTGTGGTCTCCACGGGCCCCTGGGTCAGGACCATGGCCTCCTCCCAGATCTCAGCAAAGTGGAGCTGTTTGTCACTCTGCTCCACAGGATAGCTGGCTTGCTGGGGCAAATGATAGGTGTCTCTTCAGAGCAGGGCATGGCTGACTGAGAAGGTGAGCAGAGGAGAGAGCCGGAAGAACAAGAAAGTGCAGAATGAGCCCCTAGGACA
>NW_012108786.1:119518-122109 GCF_000951045.1 Mandrillus leucophaeus | reverse complement strand
CAAGCCAGAACAAGGAGTTACTTGTTCATAACACCCAGAAGAGCTATCTGAATGTCCGTTTTCACAAGAGCTTTCTCCATTGGTGGCATTTTATAATTGTAGGGACTATCCAGGTCATAGCCTGTGGTCTCCACGGGCCCCTGGGTCAGGACCATGGCCTCCTCCCAGATCTCAGCAAAGTGGAGCTGTTTGTCACTCTGCTCCACAGGCTAGCTGGCTTGCTGGGGCAAATGATAGGTGTCTCTTCAGAGCAGGGCATGGCTGACTGAGAAGGTGAGCAGAGGAGAGAGCCGGAAGAACAAGAAAGTGCAGAATGAGCCCCTAGGACATACTTCGCAGGCTAATACATGCTAGTTAAGGTTCTTTCCTCCTTTCAATCTTTTTCTCATGCTGTAATATAATTAAATTTTCAAAACACCTGAACCTAATATTGGCAATCTGTTATGTTGACTGGTGTGATAATTATCTGCTGCCTCATGTCAAACTCACACAACGTTGCATGATTTATGTTTGCATCTACTAATGATAAAAATGGTAGGAACAAGTCATAGTGACGCAATGTAATAGAGAGTCAAATGTTTAGAAAATTAGAGCTTGACATCTACAGAGAACAAATAACAAAATATGCTTTAGAATAGTACATGAAAGTGTGTACCGGGAGAACTCTCTTATCTTGTGCTTTATTCTGACCATACCCATCATTGCTTTGAAATACAAAATTTCCACAAGGAAAGCAAAAGTGAAATCAAACGAAGGAGTCTGGAATTTTTCAAAATATGTATGCTGGGAAAGGAAAACAGGAAACTATAACAACAGAGAGCAAAATGACAAAAGAGGAGAAAAGCTCTAAATAAACTCTAAGCTCTAAATAAAGAAAAGCTCTAAATAAAGGGACCTCAGCAATCAGCTTGTCTATACTTGTTAACTTGTTTCTCAGTATGGGAGAAAATGGAAGTCCGTGGAGTGGGGTGGGGGTCTAGGCTTCTCCCTCTGGGACGCTCAGCTTCTGGAGTGCAACAGAGGAGTTCCTTCAGGTCAGGGTTGTCAACCTGCATACTATTTATATTTGGCGACAAATAAACCTTTGTTTGGTGGGAGGTGCAGGTGGGTGGGTATTGTCTTGTGCTTTGCAAGATATTCAGTAGGATTCTGGCCTCTATTCATTGTGTGCCAGTAGCATCCTACCCCCCACTCTCCAGTTGTGACAACCGACAGTGTCTCCAGATATTGCCAAATATCCCCTGGGGGTCAAAATCACTCCTGGCCGAGAACCACCGCTTTAGAGGATTCTTCCGACAGTATTTCTTCTCCTTACTTGCCTGTATTATTTGTCATGGTTTTATTAAGATAACAAAAGGAAATTAGAAATGGTAGGAATTGGTATATTTTGTTGCTTAACAGTTAATATGCAAATGTTTGAGAAGAGGAATGAAAGAAATCAAACAATACAAGTTTTAGATGAGCTATAATTCTGACTTGTCGAATGTCATATCATCTTACTGATTTAATCTTTTCTATTCTAAATCGTTCAAACGTGGCAAATGGAGACATTATAGCACTCAATTAGAATTATTGAATTTTAAGGTTTTTTTACTTCAAGATTAGAGGATTTCTTTAAAAGTATGCATGTACTCCTGCACACACCCACGTACTCACACAATACCTATCCGCCACACAGCATTGCTGAGAACCCACGCATATACCGTAACGCAGCTCACATTCTTCAGATTTTTTTTTTTTTCAATATTGATGCCTATCAGCTATTGTACGTAATAAACTCATTGTGTATTACAAAACTTCTCTGGGCAGTAAAACAATACACGTAGAACATCCTCTTTTCCTTTCAGTTTCCTAATGGAAATAATTCTTTTAGAGACTATCAAGGGTTTATTTCCCTCATCAAGCTTTTTTATGAACAAACCATTTGCTATGTATGCCGATGGCACCGATTATCCTGCATGAAATAGGATACAGTAGTTTCTTGGAGGAAAGAAAGAGTAGAAATATACCTGCCAACAGATCTACATGTGATCCAGATTTCACATTTCCCTATAGAATATTGCATTATAAAGAATACGTGGTAAAAGTGGAGAATTTATTAGCTCTATTCTGTTAACCATAGCTGAAAAGAGTGTGCGGGAAGTATAGTAAGCATATGCTGTATGGTCCTAGCTGAACCTAAGATAAAAGTGCTGGCGTCAGGATGGAAGTATGGTGGGGGTGAAATTTACTTCTCCATGTTCACACATAATGTCTCGTATAAAGTTACTCTAAAGTTTATGTTTTATTGTTTGGTTTTCTAAACAATAATCTTATTGCTTGGAGTTTTCAAATAGAAGACTTCAGAGACAACATGATTTAATCATCAGTAGATGCCATTTCTGTTAACAAAGCAAGTCAGACTAGACTCCTACAATAAATGGACAGTCTCTGTTTTAAGCAAGTGTAGAACTGACTAGAGATCGAGATCTTAAGTAGAAGGTACAAAAAAAAATTTATTCTCTTAGTTTTCCCTGGAGTTAATCATGTCAAATGCATTCCCAAGCCTGAAGCAAAGAATAAAACTAAATTAATTTTAATCATGCACATTT
>NW_012108786.1:111621-116663 GCF_000951045.1 Mandrillus leucophaeus | reverse complement strand
ACTCAATTAGAATTATTGAATTTTAAGGTTTTTTTACTTCAAGATTAGAGGATTTCTTTAAAAGTATGCATGTACTCCTGCACACACCCACGTACTCACACAATACCTATCCGCCACACAGCATTGCTGAGAACCCACGCATATACCGTAACGCAGCTCACATTCTTCAGATTTTTTTTTTTTTCAATATTGATGCCTATCAGCTATTGTACGTAATAAACTCATTGTGTATTACAAAACTTCTCTGGGAAGTAAAACAATACACGTAGAACATCCTCTTTTCCTTTCAGTTTCCTAATGGAAATAATTCTTTTAGAGACTATCAAGGGTTTATTTCCCTCATCAAGCTTTTTTATGAACAAACCATTTGCTATGTATGCCGATGGCACCGATTATCCTGCATGAAATAGGATACAGTAGTTTCTTGGAGGAAAGAAAGAGTAGAAATATACCTGCCAACAGATCTACATGTGATCCAGATTTCACATTTCCCTATAGAATACTGCATTATAAAGAATACGTGGTAAAAGTGGAGAATTTATTAGCTCTATTCTGTTAACCATAGCTGAAAAGAGTGTGCGGGAAGTATAGTAAGCATATGCTGTATGGTCCTAGCTGAACCTAAGATAAAAGTGCTGGCGTCAGGATGGAAGTATGGTGGGGGTGAAATTTACTTCTCCATGTTCACACATAATGTCTCGTATAAAGTTACTCTAAAGTTTATGTTTTATTGTTTGGTTTTCTAAACAATAATCTTATTGCTTGGAGTTTTCAAATAGAAGACTTCAGAGACAACATGATTTAATCATCAGTAGACGCCATTTCTGTTAACAAAGCAAGTCAGACTAGACTCCTACAATAAATGGACAGTCTCTGTTTTAAGCAAGTGTAGAACTGACTAGAGATCGAGATCTTAAGTAGAAGGTACAAAAAAAAATTTATTCTCTTAGTTTTCCCTGGAGTTAATCATGTCAAATGCATTCCCAAGCCTGAAGCAAAGAATAAAACTAAATTAATTTTAATCATGCACATTTATTTTTTGTATTCTGTGTGAAATAAAATAAATACAAAGGGAATATGACTAATTTCAAGGCTTTACTTCATGTCATGCTCCTGAGAATACATTTTTTGGCAAATATAAACATGCTTTCATTTTATTCATGAAATAGTTTACCCAGTACAGCTCTAGGCTTTAATATCTTCAAAAAAAAATCTCTTCTTAGTATAAAAGTATAGAATTAAAATTTAAGTCCTGATCAATTTCACACACATTAGCCTCCCACAGTGAAGCAATTATTTCCTTTGAGATATTTGCTACTCTCCTTTTATAATGAATTTGGTTTACATAAACTGATGAAGATAACAGAATTGTAAAGTTTCAGTTTATAACATCTTGGTATCAGTACATTAAAAAAATCAGTCAACTGGATATTTAGAAACACGCCACAAGTAAGATATTGTGCTAAGTAAGCTCAGAGGTAGACAAAGGAAGAGTGGGATTATCTTTCTTAAAAAAACTTTAGAAGATTAAACATTTTCGAACAGAGTAATCAAATATCTGAACAATATATTAAATCATGTCAGACAAATATAAACAATAAGAATAATTTAAAATTTTAAAGGATTTGAGATTGCCATGGAATTAGTATTCAGGCATTTTGTGGAGGGCAGGTGAGACCATCTTTAAAACTTGGGGGTTCAAGAAAGATTGTTGAATGGGAACATGACCCAATGGAAGCAGTCATTTTGAAATTGTAATCAGGAGGAAATGTGTGGAATGGACTTGTTTAGAGAGGCAGGAGGCAGACAGAAGAGCAAGGAAACTGCACCAGTCTAGGTGTAAATCAAACCAAAAAAGCAAAGATGAAAGTATTGATTGCCTATTTCCTGACACATGAGTGGTGTCAGGAGTACAGATATGAGGGAGACATAACAGTGGAGGAGTATGTGATTTAATATGTAACAAAAAAATGGTTGTTATTCAAGATACAAGGTGCTATACTAGAGGATGGAAGATTGCACCCTGGGGATTGAGGAAGGAAAGCATACTAAAATTGGACAATAAATGATAAGTGGCAGCTTGCCAGGATGGAATATAGAAAAGGAAATCCTTGTCAGGGAGTGGGAAGTAGTCAGTGTGATGCAAAGTAGGAGAAATAAGGCCAAACGCTCCAGTGGAGCATAGTTGGTGCATGTTCTTGTGTGGCATGCTAAGAAATCAGGACTTATTCTTTAGTAATGGGAAACTAGTGAATTATCTTCCTTGTGTTTTAGAAATAGAAACTTGGATAATATGGGAGAAAAATTAGAAAAAATTAGGAAAATAAGGGAGATTACTTAAAATACACCTGTGAGAACCTCAAATGGACATGTAAAGGACATCATTGATGTTAGGTTCTGCCTTCAACAAATATTTCAGATGTGTCATATTCAACAGTACCTGATCCTGTGTGATCACCTAACACCAAAGTGTTTCATGAATATGAGAGGTAGTGGCCAAGGGTAGTGACTTTAGACTCAAATGCACTGGGCTCCTTTTAAAGCTCTTCTCTTCACTAGCTGAAGGAGCCCTGGTGAGTTACTCATGTCTATTCCTGTGTTTTTTGTTTTTTTTTTTTTAATCTATGAAATGTAGGTGATAATGTCTTTCATCTCGTGGAGTTGTTGCAAGCATTAAATGGCTTAAAACAGTTGTGTGCATTATGTTTGTTTTAACAGTAACAGGAACAGAGAAAGAACTCAATCCATAATAGCCAGTGGGCAATCTGGCTCCAGAGTCCATGCTCATAACCACTATACCCTAACAAATAGGTCTGCGATTGAAATAAACAACCTTTTTGGCAATAAGATGACCTTGATTAGGTTTTCAAGGTATGAGTTTTTTAATTAGGGTAAAGAAATAATGGATGAATGAGACATTTTAAAAGAAGGGTAGTGATTGGTAAATCTTTGCATGTGTCAGGAAAAGATAAAAGGCAAAATTTGATTTTTCTCAACGTTTTGAACTCCAGTCACCAGAAAAATGATTTTACCATTTGTATAAATGAGATAGAAAGGTTTCTCAATAATGCAGGACCTAACTTACGAGGTTATTGGAACCATAGCAAGATAATTAACGCAAAGGCTTTAGCACAGTGACAGGTATAGTGTAAGTATTCAATAGCTACTCTCTATTATCACAGTTGTCATCATAATCTTAGGATTAGATGAGAGGCATATCTGGATGGCCCCGGAGTCTCATTCTCGCCAGCCTTTATAGCAGTACAGCAAGGAGCTAGCTCAGCAGATCTGAGGGAGCACAAAAGAGAAGTTGCCTGATATCTACCAATGAGACCCAGAGGCTCTCCTTTTTTAACAGGACAACTTTTCTGGCCCTTGCCCCTAAAATTATGTACAACATTATAGATGCAGGTCTCTCGGTCCTAGGATCTTGGCCGCGGTGTTAGCTGACAAGCTGTGCTCAACCGAAGCTAAGATCTTAGGGGACTATGTGAACTTTACTACTTTTCTGCTTGTATTTTTCCCTATTACACTATATGTTAGATTTGCATGCCAAGAAGCAATAGGAATTTGATGACAAAGAACACGGGGGTGGCTGAGATTTGGCACAGATGCGCACAAGGATTGATAGCAGCAGTTGAGATTGGGAGGTAGTTAAAATTCATGCCCAAAACGGGAAGCAATATTCATAGGCAAGAGGAATTTACGACCTAGAATGATCAAGTCAACCATGTCAGGGTTAAAAATAAAATAGCAGAGGATTGGGATGAGGGAAGGAGAGAATCCTGGGAAATGGGAGATGAGCAGTACTCCAATATCCAGGCAGAGAACTGGCAGCAGGTTATATGTCTAGGGGTAACAAGATCTTGGCCTCTGGACAGAGGTTCAACAGTAGAGATCCAATCTTGGAAAGATGCTCAGAAAGCCAGGAAGCGCTAGAAGAAAGACTAGAAGTGATTGTAGAGAGAACAGACATCTAGGCAGGTTATCAGTATCTTTCAGAAAACATCAGAGTCTACCAATCGCTACAGTAGGAATCTAGGCACAACTGTAATTATAAAATTGAATCATAGAGAATGAATGAAAGGAAAAAAGCACTGACTGGAGAGAAGAAAGACGACTCAGAAATAGTACTCAAGAAGAAATAGGACTCAGTTCTCAGAAGTAGGGTCTGTGCTCATGTTAGAAAAGCCTCAAGGGAAATATATCAGAATAAAGTAAGTCAGAAAATGTAGTTATGATTGCAGATGGGGCCATATCCACAATTATTTCCTGATACTATGTTTACCAAAGGGAACTACTTTCTAAGCATGTTGAGTGACTCTCCCAAAAATTTCTTGTGGAAAACCTGAATGAAGAAAGAAAAGAGACCAAGAAATATATGTGGCTAAACATGATATTGAGTCTCCAAAGGAGTCCTTCTTTCAGCTGATCCCAAGTCACTTTCAGAGACTCACAGAATCTGCAGAATCCCTCCCCCAAGAAGGCTGATTTCCACATCTAGTTACAACCAAGCAACAGATAACTTAATGAGCCTACCTTCTTCCCAAATTACTTAAAAATTAAAGGCGGGGGAGGTAGGTGCTAGGCAATGATACTATCTCACAGTCTGAATTTCCTGGTCAAGTTAATTATCCCTGGGAATTCTCAACATGAGGTTAATAGGGGGAGTGGGGAGTGGTGTGGAGAAGGTTCCAAACCAATGACTGCTTTGTGGTTTTTTCTGATTATGAAGGTACATCATCCCTGATTGTTTCATGCCAACACTACTTATTTTGTTAACTATACTTATTTTGTTAACTATCTGAAACAAAATTAGACACACAATTGCAAAAACATCTAAAGATATATCTCTACTATGTAAATCCATATTGCTTAAATTTACCGATTACTCATTTATCCACTACAGAAGTTTCAACCTTACATGAAGTTTCAGCCCTTAACACTTAAATGAAAGATAAAGGGCCACAGTGTATATGTACCTCAAAATATCATTCTGTACATGATAAATACATACAATATTATCTGTTAACTGAGAAATA
>NW_012108786.1:96336-111151 GCF_000951045.1 Mandrillus leucophaeus | reverse complement strand
TGCTTCTATTGATGTAACATGTACACCAGCATTCACTGCAGTATAAGTAAAGGTAGATTTCCACCCAGTTTGCATGATCATGGTACAGCCACACTGGAAATTGACATACAATAAAAAGTCAGTTGTGCGAAGCTACCCGGGAGCAACACAGCATTCACTCAAATGCCTTTTACTGGGTACCATGTGGCTCTCCCAGCAAGTCTATTTGTGAATTCTGGGGAATAAAATCAGCAAAATGTGTTGTAGATATGTCCAAGGATATCTTATTTCTATGTATCTATTTAATGTCTAGAACACAGATCTTTCTTTATCTCACTTTTGGGATCCACTAAACAATAGAATCTATTCCTTTCCAGCTCAGTTCTAGGCTCCTAATTAAAATGAGTACAGTGCTCTATGAATTAGAATTTCTTAGGCTCTGTTTTCCCCCTAAGAATACAGAGCCATGTTTTATCTTTTGTATCTTAAGATGATGGATTTGCGTTTACTGGAAATTTTTAGATATCTACAAGTCCATCAAAAAGTACAAAAATCTAAAAATTACTTTTTAGCCACTTATTTTGTAGAAGTATGGTGTATGTAGATTATTTGTGAATAAAGTGATGATTTATTTATTTATTCAATGTATTCTTTTATTGAGAAAAAGGAATATGTTGTTACCTGATAGCTAGCAATAGTTTTAAGGGACAATGCTTTTATCTATCTATCTATGTATCTGTCTATCTGCCAATCATTTATCTACTTATCTAGCCAGTTATTTACCCAGGTTGAAAAATAGTTTTAAAATTACATAGATGGTGTGGAATTTGTTCAAAATGAGTTACGAATATTTTCAAATAAACATTATAGACACAACCCCAAATTTCTGCACCTGACTATAAAATGCTCCATTTGTATGTAAATGCAATTGAAATTCTGTTGAAGCTTATTATTTAAGGTGAAACTTTTAAGAAATTGGCTGTACATGTTTCTAAGTAAGGAAATTAGAATTTTTAAATTGATATAACTTATGCTATTTAATTTCCATTTGTAACATTGCTAACTAAGCCTCATACTTTTCAGAAATATCATTTTATCATCAATTGTTTTGTAGCATATTGTTTTTGATTTCTAAAAACAATTGATGTTCACTGTAGAAAGTACAGATATTAGAGAAAATACATTAAAAAGTTAGTATAATGAACTGATAACCCACCAATTAGAGATAATCACTATTAGTATTACTTATTTATTTCATTATAATTTGGAATGAAATAAAATTCCTATATTTATAATAATGACATTGAAGTCATAGTCTACTTAAGTTTTTATTAAAATTTTTATTTATAGCATTATATTTTCCCATATTATTAAATTCTATTTAAGAAACACGATTTATAATGACATAATAGTATTCCACATAAAAATACACATTTCAAAATCACCTGTCCATTTTCAGTAGTTTGTTTTCAATTACTTTTGTTATTGTATATATGTTGTGATAAATATCTCTGGGTGCTTCTTTATTTTCTTAGAATCAGAAAAACTTTAATGGATCAAAGGGAAGTAACATCTTTTAAGGCTTCTAATAAACATGGTTTAAACTTGAATTAAAAAATTTATCTTGCTAAATAAGTCTCTAATTATTTTGCTGTAAAACATAATAAAACAAATCTCTCAAATTATTTGTAGTAATGCCTAAACATTTAGTTTTTGAGTTATAAGAATTTAAGACAATTTGAAATAATATCAGTATAGAACTGAATATAATTTTTCAGTAAACAACTAAAACATCAAAAATTGTATTTCAAATGAGATCTTTTTTCTTACATGATGAAAAGGATATCTCATGGGGCAAGTTATCACTGAACTTTGGAAAATGGTATAAATTAATTTTTTAAAGAAATATTAATATGCTGGCTACATTTCCAAATGTTCATAAAGTTAAGAGCAGAGATATTTTAATTGCTTAGAATAGACACTACTAGGACTGTTCCCAAATATATTTGCCCAGATTGAACTGGGAACTATTTCCCAGCATGCTCCCAGCCACACACTGAACCAAGAAAACTCCCACTCCTCCCTTGACACACCCAATGGAACACAATGATTTACAAAGGAAATTTTACTAACAAGCAAAGTAAATAAAACAACTCACAAGAGATTTCCTTTGGAGATGAAAATACAAACACAGATGATCTTTTCTGATTACATATTTCTGAGACAGTGTGGACACTGAACAGCCATTTGAAAATTGAAGCAATACCTACATTAACAGAACAAGGAGGTTCCAGTACTTGAGTATAAGAAAACAGATAACTTAGGACAGGACATATTCTGAATCACTTTCTGGAAAGGCTTTGTTTATACATGGAGAGAAGTTAACCTTTTTCCAATAAGTGAGAGAGAATATTAAGATAAATCACTTTCTCACCACTATAATCAATGCCGAATCACATGGTATTACCTTGTTAATATTGGCATGCGACAACTCAGCATTGTTCTAAATATCTGTTTGTATTTAGTGGCATAAAATTGAGTCATTTTGAAATAAAAACTTACTTCAAAAGGTAGGTAGGTTTTTTTTGTTTGTTTGTTTGTTTTCTTTTGCTATAATTCAAATAGTAATGTACATGAATGCTTCTTTTTACTACCATTATAATATTATAATACTGTTCCCATAAGACAAACTTAGTTTTCCAATATAGAGTGATGGAGCTAATACTTCCAGGCACCTAAAACTTTAAAAAATTCCAACACTTCAAATAAGAAAAAGAATGTAGGTCAGGTCAGTGTTTTCCAAACTGTATTTAGGACACGAAATTATTACAGTGGGTCATGATCTTTTTTTTTTTTAAGAAAAAAGGGAGAGAAGAGAAAATATCACAATTATCATAGTGTATCTAAAATAGCAAGGTAAGTTTTATTTCACTGAACTTTGTGTCAGGAGATTTTGAGTACGACATAAAATATTTTCTTACTGTACTTTGATCAAAATTATTTGAAAAACATGGTTCTAGGTCCACCTTCCCCAGGGTTTTGAATTTTAAGTTAAAATGAAAATTATGCCCAGAATGAACAGCTATTATTCATTAGAACCTTTTTGCACATGTTTAATTTTCTTTTATCATTTATGCCTAGTTAAAAGTAATGCATAAATATGTACTACTCATAAATCAGTAACTGCTGTCCTAAAGAAAGTGATATACTGGGATAAAATCAAGGCATTTTGAAATAAAAACTTATTTCAAAATGTAGGTAGGGTTTTTTTGTTGTTGTTGTTGTTGTTTGTCTGTTTGTTTTTGGCTATCCATCAGAAAAAGCTGATGTTGCAACTTGGAAAATATTTTTATGGTAAGATAACCCACTCCATAAATCCAAGACTACTGAGTTTAACTGAATTTTGTAATTCAAGTCTACTGTTGATTACTAATGAGACTCTTGAAGACAGTAATCACAAGTTGGAAAGAAAGATGCAGAGACAGGGTGAACAACATATTAAACATTCTTTTACTTGTAAGATGTATTTAATATTTTAAATTAATTCCCAAAGAACAGCGTTGACCAAGATGGGAAAAAAGGTTTTTGATCCAACTGGGTTACGTTCATCCTGGACCACGGAACTTATTAAATAAAAACCAAGTTACCAGTATATATTACCAGTATCTGAGAGTCTCTGCATTACCTTCTCAGTGCACTACTTTATGTGTGTACACCAAAATCTTATCACTGGTTATTTTTCTTTTCTAGATTTTCTGCATTTTCTAAATTCTTTCAATCAAAATATTTAGCCAAAGGAGAAATGGACTGACATTCTTCAATGCTCCTGCTGATAAGAGTAGAGTAGCTGTGATACAGATACCTTTCCCTTTGTTAAAGCCAACATTAGAATCTTGAGTTAACTGTTTTCTCAGTGTTGCCACTTTACTGAATTATTTAGACATTTAATTGAATTTGATAAAATACGTTAAAAGACAGAGGAAATTATCTCCTATGGTTTCCATATGTACTTGTAGATTGAATGAATGAATATAAAATATAACTTTTTAAGATGGTTGAATTTTCTTTTTTTCCTCAACTAATCTTTCTCAAATTTGAGCACTTAGTTTCCACTGTGCATGTATGTTTTTGTGTGTGTATGTGTGTGTGTGTATGTGTGTATATATATAAAATGCTTGAAGCAGTAAGGTATTTGTACTGGATTATACAATACTATGGAAATCTTTAGATTTCATATCATTTTCAATTAATTTGCACAGATTCTTGGCTAAATTGACAAAAAAAAACTTCAGTCCATTTTTATCATCTTTAAGCAAATCTATTAAGGTGAATTAATTGTCATGTATTGGATTCCCTTGTTCATTCTATCTTTAATTTTCAAAATAAACACTGCTTAAATTAGGTGAGAGCATCCTGGAGTACTAAATTATACCAAATCAAATTAATACATGTTTATTGACCACTAGGGTTAGTATCTTATTCTTTCAAATATATTGGCTCCTGTTACATGGAAACCTACCAACAAATTGGGTCTGCTTAGAGACTGCAAGGAGAGAGGCCTTCATACTAATATTTTTATGTTTAGTCATCAGAAAATAATCACTAATCATAACAATATAATGTGGGAGTTTTTCAACTGTGGCAAACATTTGCTTTTGTTTTTTGTTTTTTCTGTTTTTCTGGTCTCTCCAGAAATTTTCAATTTGCTGTAAATCTCCCTAGGTATACTTGTAAAAGAATGCAGTGATAAAATATGACTAGACATTCAAGGAAAAAGCAAAACTAATAAGCAGAAATGGAGAAAGTGAATATCTAGGTATTTCCCAATAGCTTTTGAGTTCACTAATTTAGGCGCATCTCTGACATAACAGTTCCTTGTGGCTTCCTTGAATCCTTTCCAGCAATAGATCATACATTCAGGCCATACACAAACATAAAGCCTATTTTACAAGAAAATATATGTTCTATATCAGGGGATATTCTGTTAGTTCAAAGGGGTCAGAGTATTGAACTCAACAAATATGGGAGTGCACTTCTTACAGGTAATATTCTATAGGCTAGAGACAGAAGAAAAAGGAGCATGGAGTCTAGAGGGGAAATGAGAGGGACAAAAATCATAGTGTGTTCGAAACTGTGTCAGGGATATGCATGGGGTGCCATGAGTGTATATGGCATATTCAGAAATCAGAGTCCATGGTCACCCAATTAAGCTCTCTGTCATGACTCCTTTCAGTATCTGTTACATCTGTACTAAGTGTTCAGTAAATGTTAGTTTTCTCCATATCTCCCATTTCTAAGTAGTTCTTCACTATATATATATATCCATACACATACACACACACACACACACACACACACACACACATAGTATGACTGTTGCAAAGACTATCCCAAGAAAAATAGATGAAAACAGTTACTATTTATCAGTCCAATATTGAGACTAATTTTTCTTTGTTTATAACATCTCAATTTACAATATCACCTTTCTTTGTACTGTATTTATCAAAGAACATTCCAAGGTTGTGAAGTCTATTCAAATAACAGGAATATTGCCTAAGCTTCCACTTGTCATATCACTACAAAGCCAAATTTAAAATTATCCTATTTTTGGCTAAGCCAGTCTTCCATCAGTTGATACACAAATCTTGTCATTCTACCTCATATTCGCTTTTATTTTCTTTTCCAACCATTCGCATAATTTTAGCAAGATCATTTTGAAGTTCTGATTCCAGCACTGTAATATTCCATAAAGTTAAAATTTGTATAATCCTGTTACTAATAGTAAAAGGTACATGAATGTTCATAAAGAGAAAATATACCAGATACCATCGTGTTTTTAAAATAAACATTCTTTGTTTTCGAATATAAATTATTCACTTAAAAGAACAGCAATTTCTCTATTAAAATAAACTAGCATTGGTAAGGAATAGATTTTGCTTTTCCAATCTCAACCAACTTTCTCCTTCACCTATGCCTTGCTCTCTCAGCAACTTTCCAATTCAACTTGGAAAGCTGAATTTTCTTATTCAATCAGTACACACTGCAACCAAGTAAGTTTCTTGAAGACCTGAATTAAAACCTAATCCTGAGAATGTAACACCAGCAAAACCAAACCAAACTCCACATTAGCTTTGGAAATGGCAATCGAAGTTTCAGGAACAAATGTCAAATAGGCTTCACTGACCTGAGGAAATATCGATTTGACTCATCTTGGTCTGTGTGATGTTGATGTGAACACCCACTTTGCTTTCAGTGAGGTCAATCTCCACATTGCCCAAATTATCTGCAAAGTGACTGAAGACCAGGAGACCATTGGGGTTCCATGTCCTAAACTGGAAACTGACTGAGAACAGGTCCTGGTTAAGCCGTCCAGGTACCTCCAGGTAACTTGTAGCATTGAAAAAGACAGGCACTGTATAGGGTTCCACACAAGAGAAGCTCAAATTTCCCTGTAAAATAGAAAGACAGGCTCTGAGGAAAACACAGAATAAAATAAACATCCATATAAGACCATTGATGAAGGTATAGTTCTACAAGTTTTGAAGCACAGCCCGAGCCTAAGTGAAATTCACATGCAGCAGCAGTGCATAGATTCAGTGACTGGATGCACCACCATGGATCTGCTTGGCGTGTAAGACCTACTATTGAGCAGCAGTTGGCTGTCTAACTGTAACAAGCAGCTTCCGCCATGGGATTGACAGCCAGACAGCCTGCTGTGATAGGCTGACGATGAGTTGTAAAGTGTGTATATGTGTTGTGGGTGTGAGTGTGAATCACGAGACTTTCTGAAGATAGCAAAGCTGCTGCTGGCCAAACATAAGTCAGGTAGAGAGATGCTATGCCCTATTCTGGGCGGTAAATGCTGACATTAATTAACATAGTACTCTGGTCTCAGTGGGGACTATGGTCGTATGTTTGTAATTTATGAAACTGATATTTTAGGGAAAATATTTTTGGATTGTTATCTATATACCTTGTATGTACATATATACATAGATAGATATTAAGTTTTCAGCATTAATGTAATTGTGGTTATTGGAGATTATTTTATTATCCAACTCAAAATTCCATTTAAATTCCCATGAAATGTGCTTATATTACAATGTATTAATTCCTGTGGAACTAGCAGTATAAATGGGCTAAATGGAAACAAATCTTGCAATAATTCAGGCTTTCCCCTTCTCTTCTATACATCTCCTTCTTGGTATAAACAAACAAACAAACAAAAAACAGAAAAAGCTTTATCATTCAGTTACACTAAATTTTATATTTCATTGCCTAACTACATTCCCTTTACAGATCTAAAAATCTGTATTTGCTTCTAACTTCTTTTATCCTATCATAATATTTTAAGGAATGTAATTGGATGATATTTTCATTGGCTCTCTCTCTCTCTCTCTTCCCCCTCCATATATATATGTATTTTTTTTAACAACACCTCATATATATATATACACCAGATGCTGATGTCTTCCATTTTAGCACATTAACCATTAAATCTAAGGCAGGCTGTCTCTCTGAATTAATATTCAAATTAAATTTGCTCTGTACGTTCACAGATGATTATTTTTAAATGCTTGCTTTTACTGATGAAAGAACTGCCTATGCATAATAACTGAGATTTTATAACTGACCACATACTTCTTTTGAGGGGATTGTCTCCCTAGCAAAATTAAAGATCCTGCCAGAGTAATGGTGCTGACTCTGGAGTCAGTGCATAATGAGGGAATGAGTGTGCTTGGGAGAAGAGGAGGTAGAATGAGCGCTGAGTCAATTTCATTGAAATATCAGCACCCAACATCTTTGAAAGTAAATTTCTTATATAAACACTTGCCTTTGTAGGGTTGCTTGCAAAATGTCCTATTCGTCTCTATCCCATCTAAGATTTTCTGTATTGTTAAAATAAAATGTAATTATAGAGCATAATCAAACTCACATATTGTGAATTCATAATCTTTTTTTATTCTTTTATTTTTGGGGGGACAGAGTCTCAGTCTGTTGCCCAGGCTGGAGCGTAGTAGTTCAATCATGGCTCACTGCAGCCTAAAAGTTCTGGGCTCAAGTGATCCTCCTACCTCAGCTTCTCAAGTAGCTGGGGTCACATGCATGCACCACCATGCCCAGCTAATTTTTAATTCAATTTAATTTATTTTTTGAATTTTAATTTTCTTAACTTGTTGTAGAGACATGGTCTCACTACATTGCCCAGGCTGGTCTCAAACTCCCGGACTCAAGTGATCCTCCTGCCTTGGCTTCCCAAAGTGTTGGGATTACAGGAGCAACCCACCATGCCCGGCTATAAATCTATAATTTATATCTCCTACTCATAAAATAAAATAAAAGCTATTTTTCTCATAAAATGAGTTTTTTTCCATGTTAAACCTCAATGTTTTCATCTACAAAATGTTTGTATCCTTCTTGTAGTATTGTTCTCAGATCATCTTAAATGTAAAATATAACTTGCCTAGCACACTACCTGTTGCCTATAAATGGAGCTATTATCATTTTTCCATGCAGTCAATATACTTTATGAGAAAACTTTAATCAAAGTTCAAGTTTTAATTTCCACTATAAATTTATGATTACTTTAAGGAAATTATTTATTAAATAATCATTTGCCTTAAGTTACTGTTTTAAACTTTCTCATATCCAACCAAAACTGTTTATTTGTTCAGGGATTTTCACTTGTCAAGTCATTTGATGAAACCCTAGGCTCAAATCTGAGGCAATGAGACCATCAGAGCTCTTTTAGAGCGGAGTGCAAACACTCATGACATTATTCTACTTCTAGTGCATAATATCTTCTTATTGTATGGGTCTCTGGAATTCTAGGCTCTCCCAAATAGGCTCTCTGGGCTGAAGCAGCTCCTGGTCTTGCAGAGCCATAGAGAACTCTCATACTAAAACTATAAACTAAGTGTCTTTTACGGATGTTGAGTAGTGTCATTTGGAAGCAGGTGTGCTGGGGCTTTCTTTGACTTTTGCTCTCCTTCCAAAATCTAATGAAACCGGGCACCAACTCACACAAGAGGCAGACAAAAATCACAGTGAACTTCTGGGGCACAACTTTTGCTATGCAGTGGAAATCAAGCTTTATTTAATTGTATAATATTTAGTCTGGTTAGAGATTTGTTAAAAAAAAAAAAGTATTTATTTACATGTTCAAACAAATCATCTTTGGAAGCACAGGAGTAAATATAACAAAGTCCCTGATTAAAAAACTTTAAAAATATTAAATTAAACCATAAGCAAGTAACTTAGAGCATATGTGATGAGATATTTGAAAACATGATGCTGCCGGTTTAAGGGCTGCTAACTGCTGGGATGAAGCATGTGCTGAAGTGTATCTGTTCTCCTGCCACAAGTTATCCAGAAATATTGCGTCTGACGTTCTGTGCTCCATGGGAATAAAACCTACCACCTACTAAGGGCTCCTCCCATTTTCTATTCTCAAAGAATAGCAAGTATCTACACTATTTCTGGAAACTCCAATGTTCGTTTTACATCATTGTGCCCAAACATAAATATGATGAAAAATGTCATGATTTTGTTGTTGTTCAATACTCCAAAAAACAAAAAAAGTTACTTGATTTTTTATAGACCAATATTTTGAGGATGAAAATTCTTACCACATTTGAGGGCTCTAATTTCTTCCTTCTGGCAAGATCAGTAATGTTGATGCCGTTGTAGTTGATGCTTTCCATGCAGCCTTTGAAATTCTTTCTACCGCTGGAACTGGGCTTGCCAGAAAAAGGGATGCCTCCAAAGGTTATCTTTGAGAAAAAGAAATTAAATGTAAACATCCACATTGTGTTGTGATAAACTAGACAAAACTATGAATACAGTCAAGGTCAAGTAGCTATACCCCAATCAAAATATACAAATATTATAGCATTCTGCCTCCAAAATCCATGGCATATTAAATTACATTGTTGATGAAGTGTCTAATGGAGTCATTCGTTCTAATAATTAGATTATAACTTGAACAAAAAAATAGTAATGATCCTTTGCAATTTTGCTGCCCCAGAGGCATTTTATAACTTTTCTTGAGAATATTTAAAAGATTTTTTATTCAGCAAACTTCTTTTATCAAATAATATTAGACATATATTTTTATGTTTATCATTCAAAGACATACTATCAATAAATGCCTCCAGTAAGCATGAGATAATCAGCACTAATTTAATAAGCTGATAAAACTGCAGCCCAAAGCAAGGGATATCGTATTTACCCTATGCAGACTTGTAGTCTAATGACCATGATTGTCAAAAATTCATTAGATTTATTTTGGATGTAGAAAATAGCTCAAAAAATATCATTACAATATTGATTAGGGACCACTTAGGATCTGGGAACTCAAAGTTGAACAGTGTGGGCTTAAAGATATTATAGGTCTTTTAAATCCTAAGAAATAAGATAGTGCTACTGACTGTGTTCCTCTGGCTGCTACCGCTTATAGAAAGAAAATATCTATTTCTTACATATTTTTGATCAATATATATTATAGCATTAAATCTACATGACACAAAATTGCATTTAGTATTTTCATGGTGAAGGATGATATTCACTATGAATAGTAAGTTAGTAGTAAATGAAGCCAACTGCTAAATATAATTATAATATCAAGATATACGATACTTGTAATACATATCTTTTAAATTATCATATAGAATTACCATTATCTATTTTTTTTTTTTTTACTATCAGCTTCATTAAAATGCCAGAAAATATTCTGTGGTCCAACCACTTCATTTTCAATGATAATATATAACTATAAAGAATCAATGACAGCCTAATATCCTATCATTGATTACATTAGGGATTGGGGTTAGAACTCACTAAATTGTTAGGAATCTGTTAACTTGAGCCTGTGATGCTTTTCCAGAGCATGTTTGATGGGGTGAAATGAAAGCAATGAAAATGAAAAAAATGAAGTGAAGACATTTTTAAAAATTAGGACTTCGTATTTGAAGCATAAGTCGAAGATTCTGTGTTCTGGAAGGTCCATAAACAAATTATGTTCTATTATTTAGTGTTATGGCATCTTAAATGCTTAATTAGTTTTAGAGGGGGAACACAAATTATGAGGTGATGATAAAAATAAACAAAGGCCTCATTTAAAATAAATTATTATTAATGGTTAGCTGAATATGTATTATTTGCCACAGAGTTCACGTATAAGAAGGTAAAAGGAAAATTGAGAAAAAATGTATCCCAAAGAATCAGAAAACTACAAAGAAGAAATAGAGAGTAATCTAAAGTAGAATTATTGGGGAAATGTTTTCAACTTGCACTGAAATGAACATATTAGGTACCACCTAAGTGTACCTAGCACCAAAGGCAATCATTTTTGATACTAAAATGGAGTACTATGTCTTCTGTTTACAATCTTTTTCATCAATTTTTCCCCAACTGACAGTAATAATATCATCAATGTATAATATTATTAAACACATATTCCTCTGTGTGCATATTTCTTTAATTTGAACCTTTCACTTTCTTCAGGGGATTCAAATTATCCTTACAGTTTCTCTGCTTTCAGCAACTCTAGGCACAAGTCCACCTCATCAAGGTGCTCTGGAAAAGCAATGCAGGCTCAAGTTAAAAGATCCTAACGAGTGAGTTCTGACCCCAATTCCTAAGGTAACTAATGATAAGATATTAGGTTGTCATTTATTCTTTCTAGTTATAGATTCTCACTGGTGGGCCAGGCACGGTGGCTCACACCTGTAATCCCAGCACTTTGGGAGGCCGAGATGGGTGGATTACCTGAGATCAGGAGTTCGAGACCAGCCTGATCAACATGGAGAAACCCCGTCTCTATTAAAAATACAAAATTAGCTGGGCTTGGTGGCGTGTGCCTGTAATCCCAGCTACTTGGGAGGCTGAGACAGGAGAATAGCTTGAACCTGGGAGGCGGAGATTGCAGTGAGCTGAGATCATGCCATTGCACTCCAGCCTGGGCATACAGAGAGATTCTGTCTCAAAACAAACAAACAAACAAAAAAACAAAAAAATTTCTCATTGGTAAAGTAAACTGGTTGGACCACAGAATATTTTCTGACATTTTAATGAAGCTGATAGTAACAAATATTGTTGCAGTTGCCCGATTAATATTCAATTATTCCTGTGGCTCATACGATACATTTATCAATGCTCTTGCCACCCAATAACCTTGCCTCTAAAGAAATAACTGCATTAACTATTTTGTTAGCTTTCAAGTGTTCACAAAGTGTGGCAGGGACTATCGGATACCTCTACGTAGCCTTTCTTCCCACCCTCATTAGGGAAAAAATAATGCTTTTCAGCTGGGCACATTGCTCCCAGTCAATATAATAGATTATCAACTTATTTGAAGCCAGTTTTGGTCTCATGATATTTAAGTGGAAGGGCTGTATGTGATTCTAAGAACTGTCATTAAGACGGGGAGGGCACAGTCTTGCTTCTCTTCCTTCTTGCTAGCTGAAGTGCAAAGTGAAATGTTAGCAGTGGTCTTGGAGTGATTTGCAACAGGGATAGAGGAAGAGCAGGATGAAAAAGGACTGTGATCTTGAAGATTGTGGAACGGCCATTTGAACCTAGGGCCACCTGCCTCCACTATTCTTTTATATAAAGCAGAATAAATGTGCATCCATTAAACGTAGCCTATGTAATCTTAACTCACATATGTTTCTTTCTATTACTTCCTGTTGCCTCCTCACATAACCCTATGGGAAGAATGCGATTAAATTCATTTCATCAAAGGGGAATATGAATTGTCCACTGTCACACAACCATTAAAGGGCAGAAACAGATTCCATCTTGGGCTTCTCCTCTGATTGATTTTCTTCCTAGCCAGTCTGTGGTTCTACAATGGTCAAGAGAGACTCATTCCTCTACTTCCCTAGCAGAGCTGTATTGCAAAAGATAACAGCATAATATCCACAGTGGGTGTGCTCTGAAGAACAGAGAGAATCTAGGCCAAACACCATTTTGCTGCTCTGCCCTTTGTTTTTTATTGGCTCTGCTGAGGAAAAATGAAGTGAAGTGTACCTGTGTACCACCACACCAGTCTCAGGCCACCCTGTAGCTAGCAGACTGATTGCAGGTGACGATTGGCCCACTTCTGCAGTGTACGCAGCTACAAGAGGAGGGGATGAGACAAACTCTTAGGACTAGGTCACAAAAAACGTCCACATAGGCTAGGCGCGGTGACTTAAGCCTCTAATCCCAGCATTTTGGGAGGCCAAGGCGGGCGGATCACGAGGTCAGGAGATTGAGACCATCCTGGCTACCACAGTGAAACCCCATCTCTACTAAAAATACAAAATATCAGCCGGGCGCGGTGGCGGGCGCCTGTAGTCCCAGCTACTCGGGAGGCTGAGCCAGAAGAATGACTTGAACCCAGGAGGCGGAGGTTGCAGTGAACCTGGATCACACCATGACACTCCAGCCTGGTAATAGAGTGAGATTTCATCTCAAAAAAAGAAAAAAAAAAAAAATTCCACATAGAGTTACATCGAAGGAGTGAACTTGTATTCCATCACTTCTTTCATGATGTTCATCTCCAGGAATTGTGGTAAATATATTTAACTTACGCTAGCTGTGCTGTGCTGAATCCCCCTCATACTGGTTCACAAGAACCAACTGTTAAGCAGAGCTATTATTAAAACTTCCACTACATAAGCTATAAATTAAATAAATTACATGAAACACAACATTCATAACGATTCAGAATTTATCTCTACACTTTACTTTCATATAGGTTCTTGAGGTCATTTACATTTGTTGTGACTATATGATGGAAATATCATATAATTGTGTGCTGTTAGGCATCTCTTCCCAACTCCCAGCTCAGTTCCATATATGGTAGCATGAAATCAACCATGGTGGGAAATTCGCACCATGAAAATTAACAACTGCTATATATCAGGGCATTCCTCTGACCATTCCTCCCTGGAGAGAACTGGTTGTTAAGCATCCACCAGCACACCCCTACCTTTGGGCCTCAATGCCTTTGTCGTTAGTGTACTCTGGAAGAATAAAGGCAGTATAATTTGGGGGAAGCAGGACATTGAGTCGTCAGGTTTTGTGAAGATAACAAGACCATCTTTCTCTTCCTTTAGGCCAAAGCCTCTAAATAGTTCAGTAATGAACATTATATAATTTGTATTATTTTAGCTTTGAAGCTAATTTTCATGCAGTCTGTGAGGTTTGAGTGTAGTTAGTGTGTGGATATATCAAGGAGATAAGTGCAACAAAACTAGAGACTGACTCTACTCTAATATAGTCCCTGAGGTGTTTTTTGGTGGGTGGTTGTCTGTTTTTCGTTTTGTTTTGTTTTGTTTTTAAGATGGAGTTTCGCTCGTGTTACCCAAGCTGGAGTGCAATGGCATGATTTTGTCTCACTGAAACCTCAGCCTCCTGGGTTCAAGCAATTCGCCTGCCTCAGCCTCCCAAGTAGCTGGGATTACAGGCGCCTGCCACCATGCCCGGCTAATTTTTGTATTTTTAGTAGAGACGGCGGTTTCATCACATTGGCCAGGCTGGTCTGGAACTCCTGACCACAGGTGATCCACCCACCTCAGCCTCCCAAAGTGCTGGGATTACAGGCATGAGCCACCGCACCTGGCCCAGTCCCTGAGGTTTTTTCTAAACAAATAAGCAAAGGGAGTCCCTTCCCATTAAGAGAAAAGTATAGCAATATAAAGGTAGGCACAGCCACTTTTATTACATTTCATACCAATAATTGCAGTCTCTAAGGGGACAGTAATCTGGCAGTAGCCAGAAATGTTAAGTCTACCCTGATTCTTTGTCAGTTAATTTAAATTTCTTCTTTTTTTTTTTTTTTTTTTTT
>NW_012108786.1:74624-96286 GCF_000951045.1 Mandrillus leucophaeus | reverse complement strand
GTGCTGTGCTGAATCCCCCTCATACTGGTTCACAAGAACCAACTGTTAAGCAGAGCTATTATTAAAACTTCCACTACATAAGCTATAAATTAAATAAATTACATGAAACACAACATTCATAACGATTCAGAATTTATCTCTACACTTTACTTTCATATAGGTTCTTGAGGTCATTTACATTTATTGCAACTATATGATGGAAATATCATATAATTGTGTGCTATTTGGCACCTCTTCCCAATTCCCGGCTCAGTTCCATATATGGTAGCATGAAATCAACCATGGTGGGAAATTTGCCCCATGAAAATTAACAACTGCTATATATCAGGGCATTCCTCTGACCGTTCCTCCCTGGAAAGAACTGGTTGTTAAGCATCCACCAGCACACCCTACCTTTGGGCCTCAATGCCTTTGTCGTTAGTGTAGTCTGGAAGAAGAAAGGCAGTATAATTTGGGGGAAGCAGGACATTGAGTCGTCAGGTTTTGTGAAGATAACAAGACCACCTTTCTCTTCCTTTAGGCCAAAGCCTTTAAATAGTTCAGTAATGAACATTATATAATTTGTATTATTTTAACTTTGAAGCTAATTTTCATGCAGTCTGTGAGGTTTGAGTGTAGTTAGTGTGTGGATATATCAAGGAGATAAGTGCAACAAAACTAGAGACTGACTCTACTCTAATATAGTCCCTGAGGTGTTTTTTTTCTTTTTTCTTTTCTTTTTTTTTTTTTGGTTGTTTGTCTGGTTTTTGTTTTGTTTTGTTTTGTTTTTGAGATGGAGCTTCGCTCGTGTTGCTCAAGCTGGAGTGCAATGGCATGATTTTGTCACACTGAAACCTCCACCTCCTAGGTTCAAGCGATTCTCCTGCCTCAGCCTCCCAGGTAGCTGGGATTACAGGCGCCTGCCACCATGCCCG
The DNA here is from genome assembly GCF_000951045.1 of Mandrillus leucophaeus. Classification (NCBI taxonomy): domain Eukaryota; kingdom Metazoa; phylum Chordata; class Mammalia; order Primates; family Cercopithecidae; genus Mandrillus; species Mandrillus leucophaeus. The sequence goes on along the minus strand of NW_012108786.1, from coordinate 95,372 downwards.
GCTAATTTTTGTATTTTTAGTAGAGACGGGGGTTTCATCACTTGGCCAGGCTGGTCTCGAACTCCTGACCACAAGTGATCCACCCGCCTCAGCCTCCCAAAGTGCTGGGATTACAGGCGTGAGCCACCGTGCCTGGCCCAGTCCCTGAGGTTTTTTCTAAACAAATAAGCAAAGGGAGTCCCTTTCCAGTAAGAGAAAAGTGTAGCAATATAAAGGTAGGCACAGCCACTTTTATTACATTTCATGCCAATAATTGCAGTCTCTAAGGGGACAGTAATCTGGCAGTAGCCAGAAATGTTAAGTCTACCCTGATTCTTTATCAGTTAATTTAAATTTCTTACTAGTGTTTTTGTCTAATAAGTCAGTCCCGGGTATTTTAGTCTATATCTGCAGCTCTCAAACATGGCAGTGTATATAGATGGGCTTCAAGGTGTCCATGAAACTGCTGATCGAATATAGAAAGTGTTATGTGTGCATGAATATTCATAGACTTCATCACACACTCAACAAGGTTTATGACCCCAAATTTTTAATTTGGTTTTTTGAAAATTAGAATTATATTTCCTCATTCCGAATGTTCCAGAATTTTCACCTCTTCTATGGTACTTCAAAGTTTATTAACGGAGGATGAATAATTCATCTTTAAGATCTCTCATACATTGGGAGGTAAGTCACATGAGCCAAGATACATACTAACTTAGAGAAGATAGAAATTTCTGGGATTTTCACATACATTTTCTTTTAACAATCAGTTTGCTTTTAAGAGATTTTTTTGGGGGGAGGGATACAATATTTTCCAATAACCTTAAATTCATTTAATGTTAATAAAGTCTCCATCAATGTTTATATAGCATATTCTATTCTTAATTTTTTATTTAGGAATATATATCATATATTCATATTGCAAAAAAATAGAAACTATTTAAACGTAAAGAAAATAGAAAACACAGCTATCAATCCTGTGTTTTCCATTTATTTTACGATAAGCATATTCTATATTCCTAAAAAATACATAAATATACATAACACACACATATATACATGAATACACCCCCAATTTCAAAACTGGGGGCCAAGGAACATGAAGATGGTGCATAAAACTAATAGGGGTGCCATAGTATGTTTGAAATTTTTAAGGAAAACACAACAATATTTGACACCTTTTGGACATTGTGTGAAACTCTAGCTTAAAGTAGTTTACTGTTCCAGTATTAGATAATGTGTCATTCCTTTTAATTATGTGCTTTTTGGATTTGGTCTTTACTCTGATTTAGACAGAGTATCATGTAAGTTAAAAGTGGAACAGAAAATTAGGATGCCAGTGGCAAATCTGATCCCCACTCTGATAAACATACATAGCATTCATCCCATTAGTAATAATTGCTGTTGTTTAAGAATGAAATAAAAATCTACTTTCACTTTTATTTTATGTTTATTTCTCGAAATGGCTACCAAAGTCTCAGGACGTAAATTGTTAAGTTGTTTGGACCTAACGGCTCAGGACTGCTGAGGAAAAAAGTTCAACGACACTAAGGGCTATGTGAACTAAGAAAGTGTGGAAACTTCCGGCTAAGTAATAGCAGTGCATCCCTTTTATTTTACCATTCTGCTGCTTTTGTATGTCTAGTGTTATCCTTTTCTCCTAGGATGTATAATACTGTGACAAACATCTTTTTTTCTTTTTTCTTTTCTTTTTTCTTTTTTTTTTTTTGAGGCGGAGTTTCACTCTGTTGCCCAGGCTGGAGTGCAGGGGCACATCTCGGCTCAGTGCCACCTCCACTTCCTGGGTTCAAGTGATTCTCCTGCCTCAGCCTGCTGAGTCGCTGGGATTACAGGCGCGTGCCACCACACCTGGCTAATTTTTGTATTTTTAGTAGAGACGGAGTTTCACCATGTTGGTCAGGCTGGTCTCGAACTCCTGACCCTGTGATCCACCCACATCAGCCTCCCAAAGTGATGAGATTACAGGCATGAGCCACCGTGCCTGGCCAACAAACATCTTAAAGAGCTCACCTACATATATGATTAACAGTTTTAATGGATATTTTAAGGTTGAATTGCTCTCCAAATAATTTAAAAATATGATATACCTACTCTTAAGCTATGGGAATATATTTTTATTTATATAAACATGATCAATGATTATTTTTAATCTCTAATTATTGAGAAGATAATATATGTCTTTTTGTTCACAATCATTTTAAAATAGTCTATATTTTACTTTATTGCTTTGTGATATTGACTCTGAGAAAACAGAGCTTGACAAAAGACCCATCTACAGTCATGTGTTTCTAAATGACTTAATATAAACCAGAAACTAGGATTTCTTATTCAATACTTTATAATAAATATTAGACAACCCTCTGTATATAATGTACTTCACATTCTCAAGAATTGATAACATGATTAACTATAAATGAAAGGATTACAAATTAAATTTATTCTGAATTTATTAAATGACCTAGATAGCACAGTCCCTCTCTTCAAATTATTACTTTAGTACTAAGATTTGTATAATATTTCGAGTACTCATGATTATAAATTTAGAAATAAAATGAAACAAATTAATTAGGTTTTTAAAATTGTCAGTGTCTTTTTGTTTAGAGAAGAAAATAAAAATGGTGTAAGTCGTAATATAGTTAACAATAATACAGTACAGTAGGAGAGTGACTCAGTTGCTCGACATTTTATCACAATTTCTACGTCATCATGTGTACCTCGTAGTCCAAGTCCAGGTAGTCAAACTCTCCGTTGGTGCGGAAGTGCTGCATGCTCCTGTCCAGCGTGAGGTTAATGCTCCGCCCCTGGCGCTCAATGACCACGGAGTGCCAGTGGTGGTCATCCAGCAAACTCCCGGTCATCACTGATGTGTGGCCATATATGGGGCCAAGCTGGTTGCTTCCTGCGTACACAGGAGTGAAAAAGAAACAACGCAATGACACTCTGGCCAACACTGTGAAGCAGAAGGTCTTTCATTTACTGCCCCTAGAGGCTGACATTGAATCAAAGCTCTATCCATTCAAGTTAACCTGGGATACCAGTAAGTAATGACACTTAAAAATACTTTATGTTCAAAGTACATACAAGTCATTAAAGATGGGAAAAAAGTACTTTTTTAAAAAGGGGGAAAATGAGTGTTTTATGACTGTGCAATGAATTCTGCTAAATCTTGGTAGGTTTGTTATAAAGTCGGTGCCACGTGGGCTTTTACGCAAGTCTGCTGGGTTCTGATGCTGGCTCCACTGTTAGCTTGGGGTCCAGGGCAAGTTGAGAATGCTTGATCTCCATTTTCTCATATATACAATAGGGAAGATAATAGTACCTGCTTTGTAAGGTTGCTTGAGGATTAAATGAGTTACTATAGGCAAATAATTTAATACACTTTCTGGCATATAGTGAACATAACTGTTACCTGTTAATCTTTTATTACTGTTATAATTATTATTAAGACCACACAGCGTGACCATTTTTAATTTTCGTTGACTCCAAAAGCCATTGTTGTAAAGAGAACACTATGTGATTGTTAATGGCATAGAAAATTTACTTCTTATCTTTTAATTAAAATGATAACATTAAGAATTATATATGTAGTATTTAGTTTTGAAATAAGATCTCCATAGCAACACAACTATAAATACAAGTAAAAGATTGTTAGAATCCAACATGTTTATTAAGGTCGCCCCTGGATACAGTTTACATATTTTGTTTCATCTATGTTGTCTAACACGTATTGCTTTTTATGGTGAGGCAAAATTAATCACTATAAAAATATAATAGGATTTCAGAATAAATAACATAATGGACATAAGAGATAAACAATTGACTGTCACACTAAATTCTTCCTTTCCTTTCCTTTCCTTTTTCCTTTCCCCTTTCCTTTCCCCTTTCCTTTCCTTTCCTTTCTTTTCCTTTCCTCCTTCCTTCCTTCCTTCCTCTCTTTCTTTCCTCTCTTCCTTTTCTTTGCCTCCCTCCCTCCCTTCCTTCCTTCCTTCCTTCCTTCCTTCCTTGTCCTTCCTTCCCTCTCTCCCTCCCTTGTCCTTCCTTCCCTCTCTCCCTCCTCCTTCTTTCGTTCCTTTCTCCCTTTGTATGCTAATGCCCCCATACCTTCCATTTTCTATTATCTTCCTAGAACATCTTTTCTTCATTTATGGTGATGAAATAAAATGTTGATGTGTGATGGTAAATCAGTGTGTATGTGTAAAATGAAACAAGGAAAAGGAGAGGGAAAAGAGGAGGAAGAGGAAGAGAAAGAAAGAAAATTCAGAACTATCTTAGTGAAAAGGTCACATTGAGTTTTATTTAAATATTTACACTAGAAGACTGAGCAGCAGGCAGATACATCTAATATTTAGGTAACCGCATTAAAGAATGGCAGTAGATATTTGAGTGCATATTTCTCTCTGGCTGTTGTAAATTCCAGTCAGTCAGTAAACTGCTTTCCAGTGTAAAGCTAATAAACTTTTTTTGGTAAGGTCACATAGTCAGTTATTTCTTTGAAAACAGTAATGTCACACCACTATAAGACACAGTTGATTTTAAAAGGTTACTCTACATGTTTCGTTTGGGATAAAAAATGAAAAGTTTGAAAAAATAAACATATTTGGATATAATTCAACTGCAATTTAAGTCCAAATATGTAATTTGAAACATTAATTACAATGTCAAAAATTGGGAAAAAACTAAACACACAGAACTATGTTGATAGCATTTAAAATGTCTGTGCTAACTTTTAATTGTATGGGGAGATATTATATAATATTAAACAATAGTTTAATGTGTGCACACACATGTGCATGTGTGCATATTTTGTGTGCATGTTTTATGGAAGTACACATATTTTGTTTCTGGTTACTCTCCCCCACTCTTCCTTCTTTTCCTCTATTGGGTTTTGTTTTAAAAATAATTTCAGGCTATTTTCCCCCGGTAGCACAATGAATACACGTTCCTTATTACAAGTAGAGAATATTATGAAGAAACAAGTGAAATGTAATGTAAAAATATTTCCACCTCTAAAAATAATTTGGTCTATTTCCTTCCATATATTTTCCACAAACAGTCATGTACCACATGATGACATTTCTTTCAACGATGGACTTCATATGTAATGGTGGTAACATCAAATTTAATACTGTATTTTCATTGTATCCATTGGATTTTTTGACATGCAAATACTTACCGGTTTTTTACACAGTGGACTAAAGTATTCTGTACAGTAACATGCTATACAGATTTGTACACTAGGAGCAATAGGCTCTACCATATAGCCTAGGTGTGTAGTAAGCTACACAATTTATGTTTGTCTTTGTATACTCTTGTGTTTACAAAGTGTTGAAACTCACACAGAATTTCTCAGAATGCATCCTCATTTTAAAGTGACACATGACTACATATATTTAATTAGATTGATAGATTGATAGATTTTATATCCTACAGGTTTTGTTTAATATTATATAATATCTCCCCATACAATTAAAAGTTAGCACAGACATTTTAAATGCTATCAACATATTTCTGTGTGTTTAATTTTTTCCCAATTTTTGACATTGTAATTAATGTTGCAAATTACATATTTGGACTTAAATCCTAGTGGTTATTTCTCTTTTTACCTTATGATTTTTGGACCAAAATACTGTATTGTAAGAGATTTCAAATGTCCAAAGACATATTGTCTAGCTATTTTCCTGAAAATGTTTTCTGACTTGCAGAACAATACAGAGGATCCTTTTTGTCAAATACTCACCAACACTGATTTATCACTTCAAAATGTGTTTACTTAGTTGACCAAAAATAAGCATTGGTTGTTTATATTTTTTTCTTTTATGACTTATCTTGTATATCATTGGCCTCTATTTTCTCCTAATGTCTTGGCATTATTATGTAGTGGTATAATTTCTTATTCATGATTGATACTAAACCAGTATATTTGACATTTGTATCTTCCCAGGTTTTGCATGCATTTTAATGTTACTTTTATTTTAATGTAAAAAATAACATTTTATGTAACTAAGTGATACAGAATTTTGTGTGACTTTTCTTCTTTGTTATAGAAGCTATTGTGTCTATCGGATCAGATCTTTAATGTCAAAAGTTTTATAATCAAGGGTACATCTTTAAGGTAATGTATCATTACCAATAAAAATAACCTGAGTGGAGTTGCAATTTTTAGTATAATACTGAATTTCAAAGTAATAAAAGTTAATACATGGGATACAAGTCATATTCAGGAATGTTTGGACCACTCAAATTGGTAATTGATAAATAAGTCAAATAGCCCAGAATTTTTAACCAGTCAAGAGAAACAGGTGAGATAGGGGCCAAGATGGCTGATTAGAAGCAGCTGAAGTCTGCAATACTCAAGGAGAGGAATGAAAGGAATGAGTAAAGACAGCACTTTCAACTGAAATATTCAGCTTCTCACACTGAGATGGATTAGGGAAAAACTTCACACATGGAGAATGAAGAAAAGCAGGATGGGGCTACGGCCTACCCAGGAGCGACACGGAGTCACGGGAACCCCCAACCCCTGCCAAGGGAAGCAGTGAGTGACCACGTGACCCCAAGAAACCATGCTTCTCCCGTGGATACTTGCAACTCACAGATTAGGAGATCTCCTTGTGAGCCCATGACACCAGAGCCTTGGGCCTGACACACAGAGCTGTGTGGAGTCTTGGCAGAGCAACCGCTCAACCATGCAGAGAGACAGAGTGGAGCTTTACAAACTCCACCCTGGGGTTTCCAACAAAGGTGTCTGTAACTCAGACAAGGTGGGAGGTCTGCACATACCCCTAGGAAGGGGGCAGAATCCAGGGAGCCGAGTAGCACTGTTCTGTGGGCCCTATTTCCATGGCACCATACAAGATAAGACCCACTGGCTTGGAATTTCAACCAGCCACTGGCAACAGGGCAAAGCCTGCCTGAGACCAGACGGAACCTTGAGGGGAGGTACAGACACCATCTCTGCTATTTGGTCGACTGGGCCATTCTAGCCTGTGGGCTGTGGAGAGTCCAAAGGGTCCAGATGAGGAGGAAAGGTTCCCCGAAGGGTAACACAGTGGCTTTGCCAGATCATGGTCAGACTGCTTCTTTAAGCAGAGCCCTGATCCATTCCTCCTACTGGGTGGGACCTCCCAGCTGGGGCCCTCCAGCCACACCTGCCTGTATGACAGAGCTATTTTCTATCCCTGGGATGGAGTGACCAAGGGAAGGGAGGGTCACCACCTGGGTATGTTGGACGATTCAGTCATTCCACAGCCTGTGGGCTTTGGAGAGTCCAAGCTGATGGGGAAAAAGGCCGTTCCCCACCACAACACAGCTGCTTTGTGAAGGCATGGCCAGACTGCTTCTTTAAGTGCCCCATCCCCCCATCCACTCCCTCACAGGGCAGGTCCTCCCAGTTGTGGCCTCTGGCCACCCTTGCCTCTGTTCTCCATGGGACAAAGTGCCTGAGGGGTGGGGCAGGTCACCAACTTGGACATTCAGGCTTCTCAGCGAGTCCAGCCTATGGGCCTTGGAGAGTCCAAACTGATTAGAGGCTGAAGAAATCTCCAATACAGCACACAGCAGCTCTATTGAAAAGCAGCCAGACTGCTTTTTAAAGTTGATCCCTGATCTCATTTCTCCTGAGTGAGACCTCCCAACAGGGTTCTCCAGCCACGTCTCCAGGCACATTTGGGCCAGCAATAGGTCAGTATATCCCTAGGATGAAACTTCTAGGGAAAGGAGCAGGCTGCCATTTTGCTGTCCTGCAGCCTTCATTGATAATATTATACCACCAGTTACAGGAAAAATTGAGGCAACTAGGGTCTGGAGTGGACTCCCAGCAAATCACAATAGCCCTATGGATGAGTGGCCAGACTTCAATAGGGCTATTTAAAAAAAACAAACAGAAAACAACAACAACAAACCCCACAAAACTCCATCCCAAATCGCAACTTCAAAGATTGAAGTAGATAAACCCACAAAAATGAGAAGCAATCAATGCAAAAATGCTAAAAAATCAAAAGCCAGAGTGCCCCTTTTCCTCCACATGACTGCAACAGCTCTACAGGAGGGCTCAGAACTGGACTGATGCTGAGATGGCTGAAACGACAGAAATAGGCTTCAGGAGGTGGTTAATAACAAATTTCACTGAGGTAAAGGAGCATGTGGTACACCATGCAAAAAAGCTAAGAATCATGATAAAACAATATGGGATCTGAAAGCCAGAAGACCCAGTTTAGAGAGGAACATAATTGACTTGTTAGAGCTGAAAAACACATTATGAGAACTTCACAATGCAATCACAAGTATTAATAGCAGGACAAGCAAAGCAGAGGAAGGAATCTCAGAGCTTGAAGACTCTCTTTGTGAAATAAGACAGGCAGACAAGAATAGCGAAAAAATAATGAAAAGGAATGAACCAAACCTCTGAGAAATATGGGATTATATGAAGAGACTAAACCTACAACTGACTAGGGTACCTGAGAGAGACAGGGAGAATGGAACCAAATTGGAAAACATACTTCAGGATATGATCCAGGAGAACTTCCCCAACCTAGCAAGAAGGCCAACATTCAAATTCAGGAAATGCAGAGAACCTCAGTAAGATACTCCATGAGAAGATCATCCCCAAGACACATCATCATCAGATTCTCTGAGGTTGAAATGAAAGAAAAAATGTTAAAGTCATACAGAGAGAAAGGCCAAAAGGCCAGGTCACCTACAAAAGGAAGCCCATCAGACTAACAGCGGATCTGTCAACAGAAACCCTACAATCTAGAAGAGACTGGGGGCCAATATTCAATATTCTTAAAGAAAAGAATTTCCAACCCAGAACTTCACATCCAGTCAAACTAAGCTTCATAAGTGAAGGAGAAATAAGGTCCTTTTCAGACAAGAAAATGCTGAGGGAATTTGTTACCACCAGACCTGCCTTGCAAGAGCTCCTGAAGGAAGCACTAAATATAAAAAGGAAAACCCATTACCAGCCACTACAGAAACACACCAAAATACACAGACCAGTGACACTATGAAGCAACTGCATAAACAAGTCTGCAAACTAACCAGGTACCATCATGATGACAGAATCAAATCCACACATAACAATACTAGCTTTAAATGTAAAAGGGCTAAATGACCCAATTAAAAGACACAGAGGCAAGCTGGATAAAGAGTCAAGACCCAATAGTATGCTGTCTTTATGAGACCCATCTCGCATGCAAACATGCACATAGGCTCAAAATAAAGGGATGGAGAAAAATCTACGAAGCAAATGGAAAACAGTAAAAAGCAGGGGTTGCAATCATAGTTTCTGACAAAACAGACTTTAAACCACCAAAAATCAAAAACCACAAAGAAGGGCATTAAATAATGGTAAAACGTTAAATTCAACAAGAAGAGTTAACTATCATAAATATATATGCACCCAGTACTAGAGCACCCAGATTCATAAAGCAAGTTCTTAGAGGTCTTCAAAGAGACTTAGATCCCCACACAATAAAAATGGGAGACTTTAATACCCCACTGATAATATTAGACAGATCGTCGAGGCAGAAAATTAACAAAGACATCCAGGACTTCAACTCAGCTTTGGATCAAGTAGACCTGATAGATATATACAGAATTCTCCACCCCAAAACACCAGAATATGCATACTTCTCATCACCACATGGCACTTACTCTAACATTGATGACATAATTGAAAGTAAAACACTCCACCGCAAATGAAAAAGAACCTAAATCATAACAAAGAGTCTCTCAGACCACAGCACAATCAAATTAGAACTCAAGATTAAGAAATTCACTTAAAACCACACAACTACATGGAAACTGAACAACCTGCTCCTTAGTGACTCTTGGGTAAATAATAAAACTAAAGGAGGAATCAAGATTTTCTTTGAAACTAATGAGAACAAAGATACAAAGTACCAGAATCTCTGGGATGCAGCTAAAACTGTGTTAAGAGGGAAATTTAGGGCCCTAAATGCCCACATCAAACAGCTAGAAATATCTTAAGTTAGCAACCTAACATCACAACTAAAAGAACTAGAGAACCAAGAGCAAACAAATCCCAAAGCTAGCAGAAGATAAGAAATAACCAAGATCAGAGTTAAACTGAAGGAATACAGAGACACAAAAAAAATCCTTCAAAAAAAACACAAAAGTCAATGAATCCAGGAGCTGGTTACTATGAGCTGGTTCTGTGTCCCCACCCAAATCTCATCTTGAATTGTAATCCAATTTATAATCCCCATGTGTTGGGGAAGGGACTTCATGGGAAGTGATTAGATCATGTGGGTGGTTCCCCCTTGCTGTTCTTATCATAGTGAGTGAGTTCTCATGACACCTGATGGTTTTATAAAGGGCTTTCCCTGACTTCACTCTGCACTTCTCTCTCCTGCTGCCACGTGAAGAAGGATGTGTTTGCTTCCCCTTCAGCCATGATTGTAAGTTTCCTGAGGCCTCTCCAGTCATGTGAAACTGTAAGTCAATTAAAACTCTTTCCTTTATAAATTACCCAGTCTTGGGCAGTTCTTTATAGGAGTGTGAGAATGGACTAATACACTGTTTTTTTTTTTTAAATAATTAATAAAATAGACCATTAGCTAGACTAATAAAGAAGAAAAGAGAGAAGTTTCAAATAAACACAACCAGAAATGACAAGGGGGTATCACCACTGACCCCACAGAAATACATTTGTATTTCACTATAGAAATATGTTTATAGTTCTCTATAATTTTTATATTATTCTCTGTACCATCAGAAAATACTATAAACACCTCTATGCACATGAACTAGAAAATAGAGAAGAAATGGATAAATTTCTGGACACATTTACCCTCCCAAGACTACACCAGAAAGAAATTGATTCCCTAAGCTAGACCAATAATCACTTCAGAAAATGAGGCAGTAATAAATAGCCTACCAACCAAAAGAGCCTAGGACCAGACAGACTCACACCTGAGTTCTACCAGAGGTCCAAAGAAGAGCTGATACCATTCCTATTTAAACTATTCCAAAAAATTTAAAAGGAAGGACTCCTCTCTAACACATTCTATGAGGCCAAAACCTGGCAGAGACACAACAACAACAACAACAACAAAACTTCACGCCAATATTTTTGATGAACATCTATGCAAAAATCCTCAGCAAAGTACTGGCAAACTGAATCCAGCAGCACATCAAAAAGTGTATCTGCTGCAATCAAGTAGGCTTCATCCCTGAGATGCAAGGTTGGTTCAGTATACAAAAATCAATAAATGTGATTAATCACATAAATAGATATAAAGACAAAAACCACATGATTATCTCAGTAGATGCAGAAAAGTTCTTCAATAAAATTTAACATCCCTTCATATTAAACACTCTCAGTTAACTAGGTTTTGAAGGAACATACCTCAAAATAATAAGAGTCATCTATGACAAACCCACAGCTAGTATCATACTGAATGGGCAAAAGCTGGAAGCATTCCCCTTGAAAACTGGCACAAGACAAGGATGCCCTCTCTCACCATGGCTATTCAACATAGTATTGGCTATCCTGACCAGGGCAATCAGTCAAGAGAAAGAAATAAAGGGTATTCAAATAGGAAGAGAGGAAATCAGATTATCTTTGCAGATGTCATGATCCTATACCTAGAAAACCTCATCATCTTAGCCAAGAAGATTCTTAAGCTGATATGCGACATCAGCAAAGTCTCAGGATACAAAATCAATGTGCAAAAATCACAAGCATTCCTATAAACCAACAACAAGCAATCAGAGAGTCAAATTATGAATGAACCACCCTTCACAATTACTGAAAATAACAAAATACCTAGGACACAGCTAACAAGGGAAGTGAAGGGCCTTGTCAAAAGCTACAAACCTCTGCTCAAAGAAATCAGAGATGACATAAATAAATGGAAAAACATTCCATGCTCATGGATAGGAAAGATAGGAATAATCATGAAAATGGCCATACTGCCCAAAACAATACATAGATTCAATGCTATTCCCATAAAACTACCATTGACATTCTTCAGAGAATTTTTAAAAAACTATTTTAAAATTTACATGAAACCCAAAAAGGGCCTAATGGCCAACACAATCCTAAGTAAAAAGAACAAAGCTGGAGGCATCACACTACCCAACTTCAAACTATACTGCAAGGCCACAGTAACAAAAACAGCATGGTACTTGTGTGAACAGACACCTACACCAATGGGACAGAATATAGAACTCAGAAATAAGACCATACACCTACAACCATCTGATCTTCAACAAACCTGACATAAACAAACAATTGGGAAAGGATTTCTCATTGAATAAATGGAGATGGGAGAACTGGCTAGTCATATGCAGAAAACTGAAACTGGACCCCTTCCTTACACCATATACAAAATCAACTCAAGCTGAATTAAAGACTTAAACATAAAACCAAAAATTATAAAAACCGTAGAGGAAAATCTAGGCAATACCATTCAGGACATGGGCAAAGGCAAAGATTTCATGATGGAGATACCAAAAGCAATTGCAACAAAAGCAAAAATTGACAAATGGGATATAATTAAACTAAAGAGCTTCTGCACAGTAAAAGAAACTATCATCAGAGTGAACAGACAAACTACAGAATGGGAAACAAGTTTTGTAATCTATCCATCTGACAAAGGTCTAATATGCAGCTTCTACAAGGAACTTAAACAAATTTACAAGATAAAAACAAACAACCCCATTAAAATGTGGGCAAAGTACATGAACAGACAGTTCTCAAAAAAAGATATGCACGTGGCCAACAAGCAAGGAATAAAAAGCTCTACATCCCTGATCATTAGAGAAATGCAAATCAAAACTGCAATGAGATATCATCTCAAAATGATTATTATTAAAAAGTCAAAAAACAACAGATACTGGTGAAGCTGCAGAGAAAAAGGAAAGCTTTTATGCTGATGGTGGGAGGGTAAATTAGTTCAATCATTGTGGAGGACAGTGTGAAGACTCCTCGAAGATCTAGAGGCAGAAATACCATTTGATCCAGCAATTCCATTACTGAGTATAAAACCCAAAAGAATATAAGTCATTCTATTATAAAGATACATGCACACATATGTCCATTGCAGCACTATTCACAATAGCAAAGTCATGAAATCAACCTAAATGCCCATCAATGATAAACTGGACAAAGAAAATGTGGCACATATACACCATGGAATACTATGCAGCCATAAAAAGAAATGAAATCTTGTCCTTTGTAGGACATGGATGGAGCTGGAGGCTATTGTCCTCAGCAAACTAATGTAGGAACAGAAAGCCAAATACCACATATTCTCACTTATAAGTGAGAGCTGAATGATGAGAACACATAAACACATGGGGAGGAAAAACACACAGTGGGGCCTGTCAGAGTGTTGGGTGGGGGGGAAGGAGAGCATCAGGAAGAATAGCTAATGGATGCTGGCCTTAATACCTAGGTGATGGGATGATTTGTGCAGACAACCATCACGAAACACATTTACCTACGTAACAAAGTTACACATCCTTCACGTGCACCCATGAACTTAAATTTAAAAAAAGAGAAAGAGGTACCATTACTCTGCCAAAACTATAATTTTGAATGCCAGTACCAATATTGCAGATCTTCACTTTAGCTTTAAGTAAATCCTAGCTACATCATCAACATACAGACCTACATTGTTATTGTCCATTAAAAAACAACAACAGGTTCAGGAATGGTGGCTCATGCTTGTAATCTCAGCACTTTGGGAGGTCAAGGCAGGCAGATCATTTGAGGTCAGGAGTTCGAAACCAACCTGGCCAACATGATGAAACCCTCTCTCTACTAAAAATACAAAAATTAGCCAGGCATGGTGTGGGGAGCATGTAATCCTAGCTACTCAGGAGGCTGAGGCAGGAGTACCACTTGAACCCAGGAGGTGGAGGTGGCAGTGAGCAGAGATCATGCCACTGAACTCCAGCCTGGGTGACAGGGTGAGACTCTGACTCAAAAATAAGTTAATAAATTTAAAAAAAATAAAAACTAACAACAACAACAACCCCACATAAAACAATAACTTCTTTAAATTCAGATCTTTCAGCAGCCAACATTTCATTTCTCTGTGTTCTTTCTCTCTAGTTAACTGTAGTCAAAATATTTACTTATGCCTTTCATTCTTTCTTTACCTAGAAAATTTGTCTTTTCCATTCCACTGAATGGAAATTAACAGTAACCTCCATGCTATTAAGCCCAATATTTGCCTCTCCATCTTCATCTTACGTGACATTTAGAGGAATTCAACAGTTGACAACCACTTTTGTGTCCTTGATTTCTGTGATACTACACTTTCTTCATTTTCTCCTACTCACTATTCACGACTACTTAGTCTCCATTTTAGTCTTCTCTCAGTCTCGTTTCTCAACTTCCATAATAGAAAGTTCTACTTAGATGTTTAATAAGCAGAATTAACCATGTCCAAACTGATCTCTAGAGTTCCTCCTAAAGTCTTCTCTATTTCTGAAAATGACACTAATGTCCATTTGGTGCTGAAACCCAAATCCTAGGGCTCATTCTTTATTTCTACTCTTTTCTTCTTACGCTATATCCAACCCGTCATAAGTCATGCTGAATGTACCACTAAAATAATTTCCTTAATTGAACTATTTCTCTGCATCTCCCCTGAAAACCACCTCATACAAGCAGTCTATCTCTCACCCAAACTGTGCAGAAGTTCTGCTGCGACTCTCATATCTACACAAGTAATTCTTGAAGTCTCAATGCACTTGTTAAAAATAAGATGATAAAGCCAGACAGTTTAATGCCTTCCAACAGCTTCCTATTCTTAAAAATAATATCTAAACAATTTGGCATGCCGTGCAGGATCCCACAGGATTTGGGCAATTTCCACCTCTTGGATTTCATCTTTTGTCTTAATAACCCACAGCATTTATGCACAGCGACATCCTTCCTGGTTCTTGAGCATGCTTTTTGTCTTCAATGTTCCCTTCCTATGTAATCCCATTTCTCTCATGTTTTCATGGCTAATTCCTTTTCATCACTCAGATCTCATCTTAAATATTTTCTCCTCAGAGGAGGCTTTCGTCACTACACTTTCCAATATTGGCCCCGTTGCCTTTGAACAGGACATATTAACCTATTCCCCTTATGATATAAATCTACTCAACTGGTTCATATTTATTATTTGAAGTCATTCATTTTTGCTTGGTTGTTTTAAAATAAGAATAATAAATGCTATATTGTCTGATACCTCCATTAGGTCATGAACTTAATGAGCTTAAGGATCTTGTCTACTTGTTCCCTGCTATAGGCCAAAGACTAGTATAGCACCTTGTATAGCAGAGGTGTTTAATAAATATTTTTTGAATGAATAGGTATTTCATTATATACCAACGGTTATACATTAAGAATGAATTGACAACATAATATGAGCTCTTTTTATAATTTACATTTTAAAGAATTGAGCAACATGAACATTTTCCTAATGGGAACATCCATAGTGGAAAGAATAGTACTGAGAATCAGAACATACCTAAGTTTAAACTGAGGACCAGCTTGGCTTTTTTCAGTTCCAAGGTAATGTAATCTCCTTGCTGTCCTTCTCCGTGCAAGATTACTCCTTCGCTTTCAGACGTCTTAAATTTCAAGGCAATGACATCTTTCAGTGTTTTCATCTTCTTGTTTCTGAATCTATATGGTAATACAACATGGCCATCAAAGTTGATAACATCAGCCCCTAAAACAAACAAACAAAAAAATTAGTTTAATCACCTATGTTACCATCCACTTCCAACAGGTGTCTGCAAAGAATAAATGAGAATTAAATAAGTGTTTTTCTTGAAAAATTGACAGTCCTTTGTTTTTATTCTATTCCTTCTTTTGATTTACTGTTTTTTTTTAAAGGAGGTTTTATGGAGAGTATTGATAAAAATGCTCATAAAAGCTCTATCAGTTGAACATTTTACTTTAATTACAAAATTAGTAATATAAATTCAATGGGTTATATGCTTCAAATCTTAACTTAGGAATCTAGCGTTTAGCCCAAAATAGCAAAATTTTTAAATCTCTAACAGATTATGAGACTTAAATGTTTTATTCCTTAATGATAACTCCTCATGATTTTAAGTATATATTTTATTCAAAAAGTTGCTTTCTTTGATATAAAAATGAAGGCACTTGGAATGTGATCTTTTATGCTATTCTCATTTTTTTTTCCTAATGGTTTTTATATTTCACCACAATTTTAGTAAACCTTGTTGTAGTATTCAGAGTTTACAACCAACTTAATTTTCAGAAACTTCTTAACATTTATTCTTAGATATCAGTCTGTCTCAAATTTCTTATTACTTCCTTGCATTTGGAATGGAGAATTGGGCACCATTGTTTGTTTTTTCTCTACGTTGGACACAGATATCTCCACTTATCCATATATGAGTTTAAAGAACAAATAACCAGCATATACTATGACTCCAGCAGCTCTAATTTTAGTTTTAGGGGAATATATTAAAATGAGGAAAGTACGCAATCTTTTTTTTAAAAAAATGTGAAATTTTGTCACTATGATCCGAAATATGTGATTGTGATGATCCATTTTATAACTACTATTTATTTCACACCAGAAATAAAAATGAGATGATATTATTTATTAGGCACTATTGGTCAATGCATTCTCAAATCATGGAATGATTCAAAAATACAATGTAACCATTCAGATCAAATATTGAGTTCAACTAGAAGCTTCGTTACCATGATCAAATCTTCATTGTTAAAAATATTTTCAATAGACTATTTCAGTAAGCTTTTCATTTTTAAATCATAGAAAGCGTAGTCAAATGGAGCAGCTCTAATAACTTTAGAATTACAAGCCTGGAGAAAGCTAGCCTCTAGGTTTTGGGCAAGGTCTGGTTAAAGAACTCCAGAGGGAGACATTGGAGAAAAATAATAGCCAGTTTAAAGCCTGTCAGAGAAATATTTTCTCATTTCATGTCCTAGTTCTCTGGCACTTGTTTACTTCAATCACCACCAGAAACACTTTGGTTTGCCTTGTAAGTGGAGCATACCACCAAATAAATCCCTGTGGTGGCCACAGTAGTGATGTAGAGCTGCCAGAAACACATCTACTCTTTGTTTGTGTTGAGTTTACCTCATTCTATAAAGTGAATTGTTGTGAATACAGTCACTTTGAATATTACTTGAAATGAAATCTAAGCTTGCCTTTCAAATCATTGATGGCTTTCACATATTTTGAAAATATTTATGCTAGTATCTCAAATATTTATGCTTTTAAATAAGTTTGTACAATGTTACATTATAAAACATTCAGAAAAAATATGACTTTAAACTTTAAGTTTTAATTCTTATAATCAGCTCTTTATTGCCCATAAAAAGACTTTCTTAATCAACAGAATTCTGTTCTCTGAGACTGTGAATCACAGAGGTTTATTTTAATACGAGGGAAAAAAATCAACTGTTAAATTTTGGCTTCTGCTAACACTGCAAAGCCAATTAGACTTTAGCTTAATCACATATACTGCCACAGCTGAATTTCAATGGCAGTATCTTTATCGTCTGCAATGAGAAATAAAGGAGAGAAAAAAAAGAAATTTGATTTTCAGATTCCAGGTTGAACTTATAATCCAGTAGTTGATAGATACTTTTTGTCTTGAAAAGTGAATAAAAGAAACACAGAGGGGAGTAAATTCTGAACTCTAGACAGTAGTTTTGCAGTCAATTTCCTATCAGTGACAGTTAAATAATAGACACATCATTGTTTTAAACACCTTCAGCATATTTTAATTGACATAACATATTTCTAATTCATCTCTCAGGAAGTAAATGTTCCCCGAGCTTGTACTCAGGGAACAAGAATCACCTCCTCTATACTTTCTTCTAAATCAAAACACATTTAATTCTAGGTACAGAATACTGATTTATGCAAATGTTAATGCATTTCTGTCTGACTTTTAGAGCAATGAGAAAATGTGACAGAAAGGTTGAAGATGGCTTATTTTTTTCAGACAATCCTAATATATTAATAAAAACAGGAAGGAAAGCTATACATGTAGACCAAGTCTCACTTTACAAATGGTAAGTAGTCAGGGTCAGCTGGGAAACAAAATGCTCTGTAAGGCAGATTCTCCACAGAGAAAATCAAAAAGTTTCAACATATTTTTCCATCTATCTAGCCATCTATCTAAAACAAAATTAAAAGTTGTTTTCTATGAATGGGTTAAATGCTTCCAAAATATCAGCATGTCCTCTTGTGGATATAAGCTGAGAGCTGGCTTGAAAATTATAAAATTTCTAGGAATAATCTATGATATTTACACTTAAACACACACCATATACTTTTTAAAAAGTCTGGGATATTCTACAATAACGTAAAGAACATTCATCACAGTTTAGCTCTGTTTCCTACAAAAATAGATTAAAATTTCATTTGATACCTAATAACGCATTGTGCTTATTTGGGGACAAGCCACGTTTTTCTTCTATTATCCTGATTGCTTATCACTCCCTAGAATTAAGTTTTCTATGCAGTGATTAAATGTGTATGGTTGAACTGTTTAAGCAATCTGAACAATAACGGCCAGTCAAAAAGTGAATGCAAAATCATAGTGTTTCCACAATTTTGTTCCTAACAATAGCTCAGCAAGCTGGTAATATGCCCAGTTCATCAAATCATCATGGTAGAAAGGGTTTTTTCAAAAACATTTCATTGTTCCTTAGTCTTCACTTTCTAACTTTGAATAAGATAATTTGAAAAAGTGTTTACCATATAAAGATTTTAATATTAAAATTTTAAGTGTATTTAATATTTTAATATTAAAAGATAACTTTGCTATATACTTTATTACAAACTATGTTATTGCTCAAAAGAAATTAAACAATACAGAAATATAGAAAGTAGAAAGTGAATCCCAACCACAAAAGGTCACCAGTGTTAATGGTTACTTAATTGGTGCATATCCTACATTTTAAATATTTACCTAAATATCTATCCAACTATCTAAGGTATGGAATAATTCATATATATCTATATTTAAAGATATAGATAGATATATATTTATGTATATAGATATATCTTTATATATAGATACATACCTCAGATATAGATATAGATAGCTATAGATAGCTCTATCTATCTATATATCTGAGGGAGGAAGGGAGAAGAATAAAGACAGTGGGAGGGAGAGAGGGAGAATTTCATTTCATTTAGTCATGGTCCAAATTGTACACTAATAATTTGAGTTTGGGGTGATATAATATTTATAGTACAGGGAAACTTCATGTTTTAGTTAATTAAAATGTTTTATTAATCTTCATAAAAGGCCCTTATAAAAGTAAGAATATATAATGTGAAACTGTAGTCTATTTATCTGAAAAATTAAAAAGTATTTGAGTATAGCATACCAACAAATAAGTATTCAAGAGTTACTTTTAATATCGCTTCCCTATAAAATTTTTGCAGTTACTTTTATAGGGCATCTGAAAGAAACAAAAAGGTTTAAAGAAAAAAAATTGAACAGGCATTATTTCATTTTTTTCCTGAAATAACCAATGATAATATACTATTTATGATTATTTTAAATTGCATATAAAGAATCTTTATGTATGTATACAGATACACATATGGATAATACTGTATATAGTTTGTGTTTGGTTTTTGTTACTGTACATTTTTTAAACCTTATTTCATAATTTTGTTTTCTAAAACAGGATTTTGATTAGCTAAAAAGGTACCATCATTTAAGTGTCCAACTTCTTCAATAAAAATTTTGGTGGAAGTTTGTTTTTATTTTCATAAATAAACTTTTTATTTTGGAAAAATTTTAGATTTAGAGAAAAGCTGAAAAGGTAGTTGGAAAGATAGGGTTCTCATACCTTTTACCCAGCTTCCTCTAATATTAACATTTTATATAACCTGGTACATTTGTCCAAATGAAAATACTATCTTAAGTAAAGTGGTATTCCCTCCAATACAGATTACACTTGGATTTCACCAGGGTCTCACTAATGCTTTTTTGCTGCTGTTCTAGGACTCAATCCAGGATCTGTCATTGCATTTAGTTATGATACCTCCCTAGTCACTTCTAATCTGTGACAGTATCCAATTCTTTTCCTGTCTTTCATAACTTTGATCCTCTAGAGGAGCACCAGTTGGGTATTTTGTAGCATCTTTCTCAGTTTGGATTTATCTGATGTTTTCTTAGGACTAGACTGCATTATTGATATTTGGGGAGAATATCACAGAGTTGTGGAAGCATGTATCTCAAATATATACAATATTTATTTTTCAATGATATAATACTTCAATAAAGGTAAAAAATTATATAGATTTTTAATTAGAGAAAAAAGGAAACAAAATGAAAGACATTCTTTTGTAAAACAATAAACTAAAAACTAGTAAATTTGGAACTTTAAATTTTGTGAAGGCATATATATTTCACAAATACATATAAAGCATGTAAATCTAAAAATTAGTAAAAATGTATATTAAACAGTTAATACAGAATCCAATATTACATAGTTCATGCGAATAAATACCAAATCACTTCAAGAGTTTGAAATGTATTTTATTTCTGAAACTGAAGTTTAAAAATACTAGAAGGCAGAATTTGTTTATTTTGCAAATTGCACACAGATGCAAATCTGTGTATTATTTTTACTGTCAGATGTCAAAAATTTAGATATATTGATCATTCTTCACAAAAAGTGTGACTGCCAACTTCATCTCCTCTCTATTCACCCAGCTTTATTCATTTTTATAGCATTTATCT
>NW_012108786.1:69461-74484 GCF_000951045.1 Mandrillus leucophaeus | reverse complement strand
AAAAGGTAGTTGGAAAGATAGGGTTCTCATACCTTTTACCCAGCTTCCTCTAATATTAACATTTTACATAACCTGGTACATTAGTCCAAATGAAAATACTATCTTAACTAAAGTGGTATTCCCTCAAATACAGATTATACTTGGATTTCACCAGGGTTTCACTAATGCTTTTTTGCTGCTGTTCTGGATTGATTGTACTCAATCCAGGATCTGTCATTGCATTTAGTTATGATGCCTCCCTAGTCACTTCTAATCTGTGACAGTATCCAATTCTTTCCTTGTCTTTCATAACTTTGATCCCCTAGAGGAGTACCAGCCGGGTATTTTGTAGCATCTTTCTCAGTTTGGATTTATCTGATGTTTTCTTAGGACTAGACTGTATTATTGATATTTGGGGAGAATATCACAGAGTTGTGGAAGCATGTATCTCAAATATATATACAATATTTATTTTTCAATGATATGATACTTCAATAAAGGTAAAAAATTATATAGATTTTTAATTAGAGAAAAAAGGAAACAAAATGAAAGACATTCTTTTATAAAACAATAAACTAAAAACTAGTAAATTTGGAACTTTAAATTTTGTGAAGGCATACATATTTCACAAATACATATAAAGCATGTAAATCTAAAAAATAGTAAAAATGTATATTAACCAGTTAGTACAGAATCTAATATTACATAGTTCTTGCGAATAAATACCAAATCACTTCAAGAGTTTGAAATGTATTTTATTTCTGAAACTGAAGTTTAAAAATACTAGAAGACAGAATTTGTTTATTTTGCAAATTTCACACAGATGCAAATCTGTGTATTATTTTTAGTGTCAGATGTCAAAATTTTAGATATATTGATCATTCTTCACAAAAAGTGTGACTGCCAACTTCATCTCCTCTCTATTCACCCAGCTTTATTCATTTTTATAGCATTTATCTCTACCTGATACATTGACGTTTGTATATTTACAGCATATCTCCTCTGAGACTTTCTTTTGTTCCATTCTAAAGCCCAGCACTTAAAACAGTGCCTGAAAAACAGTGAATGTTCATTAGATATTTGTTGACTGTTTGAATGTTGTCACTCATATTTCTATTAATTGGATTAAGGTACAATAAACACTGTTATTTCATATACTTCATTAAAAAATTAGGGTCACTAGATTGGAAGAAATTTCAAGAATCTCGCTGATCCATCTTGGTGCTTCAACTACAAATATACTTGAGGTTTCCATAGTCAGATAAAAACATTGGTAATATTAGGCTACTTTTGGGGAGCTGTGGTGGTGGGCAAGAATGTATTCCATTATTTTAAATTGACTGAGTCCTAGAACAGACACAACTCTTGTGGACTCAATCTCATTCCATCTATACATTGCTTTGATCTGAATACTTTCTTTCTCCTAACCCATTGCCTTTCTTTTTTTCAGTGCATCTGTGATATAAACCTAAATAGTTAAAACAGATTTCAAAATGTCAGTATAGCTAATTTAGAGTAATAGTAGCAAATGACCTTTTTTCTGATCCTTTAAAAATGGTCTAGAGATAGAATCTGAAATCACTTCTACTTTGGGGAAAATGGAACAAACCAAAAAACCTCAAGGCTCTTCTTTCCTGCAGGCCAGCGTCTCACAGTTTTTGCAATATTTCTGCTTAAAATATGTTGCTTTGCCCTTCAGTGCTTGATATCCCCTAGGACAATGATGACAATATCGAAGGACTCTGATTTCATTTCTGCATACCATTTAGATTCCAATCCAGTAACCTGGAAGGCTGATCCACATGCATGTTCCACAGGCATATCTCACTCTACCTGCTCAACATATAATTATTTCTCTGAGCCCCACTACTTTTATTATATCCACTATCCAGTCACTCAAGCCAGAGATCTGAAACTTTCTTGAGCTTCTTTTTTTTTTTTTTTTTCTTTTTTTCCTTTTTGCCTACCCACATTTAGTGAGTTCCAAGACCTGTGAAATATAGAACTTTGTGCAGTGGCAGTATCATAGCCAATGAGTTTATCTGAGGTGCAATGATTGTTAATTGAAATTTGATATTTCAATTTGATATTTCACTTTGATATTTTTAAAACTCATAGTATACTTTTGTATGTACTACCAAAAGCCCACCATTACCTCACATGTTGCCTATTGTATTAACATTGTTAAGTGACCAATTCCCATCCATTGGTCTTATTTCTCTTAAATCCAACTGATATGAACAGGAGACAAGAGGGTGGTTCCCTGGCAAAGGCCTCGCCTTCAAGCCTGCAAACTGTGGTGCTAAATGAGAAGAGTTATCCTGTTTTCCTGTCCAATTGTTGCTTTTTTCAAAACCAACCTGGCCCGCCGTGCTCCCCATCTTATACTCATAAAAACCCCAAACGCCAGGTTCCATGAACAGATAAGCAGTAGAACAGAAGAGCGGCACAGCAGAGAAGGAGAGAAGAGAGGAAGCGTCTGTACATCAAGAGGAGTTTGGCTGGGGAAAGTCAGATAGGAGACTGGCCGTGGGATGGTCGAACTCCAGGGGAAGATCATCTTCCCACTCCATCTCCTTTCCAGCTCCCTATCCATCTTGCTGAGAGCCACCTCCATCACTCGGTAAAATCCCTGCATTCCCCATCCTTCAAGTCCATGTGACCTGATTCTCCCTGAATGCCAGACAAGAACCTGTGTACGAAGATGACAGGGTATAAAAGGCTGTCACCCTGAATCTCCACTGAACTGGTTAACACTTAGCCATCCACAGATGGCAAAGCTGAAAGAGCACTGAAACACCCGTAGACACTGCCGTGGAGCCAGAGCCCAAAAGCGCTTGCTCCAGCTCACCTGCATGCTCCTCCTCCCAAAACGGGTTTTTGCTGAGCGAAGGAGCCACAACCCTGTTGCAAGTCTCACGAAGGGGTCCAGGGGACTCTCCTGTCTTAAAACCATCACACAGAAGCTAGAAAGACCTTTTTGAAATAAACTCTTTCCCAGAAAGATCAAAAGCCAGGTTCTTCAGTGAGGCCTATACCACCCTCAATGATATCGCTCCTGCCTTCCCATCCGGGCTCATTTTTAGTGCCATCTTTCTTTTTATGTGCTCGTGATGGTAAACGGATTGAATTCCTCGCAAACTTCACACGTTTCCTTGGGCTATGCTCACTTTCCTCAATGAGCTGCCATTTTTTCTGAGTTCTAGTTTACTTTTAGGCATCTTCCAAGCCTCAGATAAGCCTCACCACTAAAAAGTTTGCCTGTGTGAAACAGCCTTGGTCTATTGTCCCCTAGCTCCTTGCATACTTTTATCATTTTACTTCTCATGTTATATTGAATTTGTCTTCTTCTGGGTGTGATTTTTCCTGTGGACTTGAAGCTCCTCTAGGATACGGGCTTTGGATTGTTCTGTTTTGGATTCCTGGCAGAATCGACATTTCCTGATGGAACTGATGGAAACATCATTTAGGTTTGAAACAAGGCAAAAGGAGAATTCCACTGTGTTATTATTTCCCCTCTAAACTATGCCTGTGATCATGCAGTTTACTTCCTAAGAGTACAGACTTATACATGATTTAATGCTATACATCTCTTACAACTATGAGTGTCCGATATGAATAAACAGTTTTAAGCATAACATGCTTTTATTATACTTACACTGGAGTTATTTATTTATAAGTCAAAGGCCAAAACATTGAGCTCCTGTATGAGTTTAAATACAGAATATATAATTTCCTTTGAACTAAACGCATTAATGAGAAACTTGCATATTCTAAGATTAAAGTCACTAAGGTTTAAACACCTTTTAGAGACGTCATTGTATGCTAACCTGAAATAGTTATTGATTTTCAGAGGTAAGATCAATTGACTCCCATATATTTTATTTTTAATTTTTGAATTACTCCATAAAAAATGTATATATGATAAACCGTGAATGGCTGATTATCTGGTTGGCCTATTGAATCACAAAACAAACAAACAAACAAACAAACAGACATAGGAAAATATTAATAACTTTTTAAAGTTATAGCATTAGATATCACATTATTCAACATGAAGAGACAAAGGAGCCCACTGAGGTACCCTATGCCTCCCAAAATGGACATGCACACACACATACACCCCCGTCCACACACACACAAAAACACAATCACACACCTATATTCTGTCCTCCCTCTCAACCACTCATTACTCACAGGATATCAGAAAATCAGAGTGATCTATTTCTAAGCAGGGTATAACTCTCATATATCTAATAATGCAGAAATAATAAGCAATTTCTGAAAATTAGCATATCATCTATTTGTAGGAAATCCATGTGGAAGCTGTTTTTATTTTTGTAAATCCAAAAGTCAAATAAATTAGACTTGCCTTCTCTGTGATAATATTGCTGTTTACTGAGAATAGCTCTACAATTGTTGACCATACAAAATCTAGTTATTTTGCTAGTGAAAAGACTACCTAGAATTATAAATCCTAAGTAAATGCTACACAGATGAGGCAAGAAACCAGACACCAAGAAATTCCTCAGAATGTCTTTTGATTTAAATTATTCCCAACATTTATTTTGGAATTTTAAAGATCTCTATTCAGTTCACCTTCTAGTTCCATTTAAAATATCATCGTCAGTGTTCCGTCCAAATTTTGATACTACATAGATTAAAGATAGCAGTTTCGTTACAAATGGTGATAAGGAAATTGTTTTGAGGCACTCTTTTTATAGTAAGTTATATAGCATTGAGGAAACAATCAATTATCCCTATGAGTAAAGGGAGGCTGGTAGCTGAGGAGGGTGGGAGCAGGGGTAATGGCAGCCACCTGTGTCATTTCTTGAAGCTGCCATGGCTTTAATTTCCCCTCTGTCCTCACCATGTATTTTAATCTCCGTGCTCCAATGCTTTGACATCTGGGGTCTTGCTGACCCTAGAGGGACTGCCCTTCCCAGGGTTAGCCCATTTCCAGAGATGGTAAGCACACTTTCCAAATATAAAACAACCAATCCAGAGTCCACACCCCAACGGCTTCCTTTATCCAGCTTTCTCT
>NW_012108786.1:66949-69411 GCF_000951045.1 Mandrillus leucophaeus | reverse complement strand
AGCTCTACAATTGTTGACCATACAAAATCTAGTTATTTTGCTAGTGAAAAGACTACCTAGAATTATAAATCCTAAGTAAATGCTACACAGATGAGGCAAGAAACCAGACATCAAGAAATTCCTCAGAATGTCTTTTGATTTAAATTATTCCCAACATTTATTTTGGAATTTTAAAGATCTCTATTCAGTTCACCTTCTAGTTCCATTTAAAATATCATTGTCAGTGTTCTGTCCAAATTTTGATACTACATAGATTAAAGATAGCAGTTTCGTTACAAATGGTGATAAGGAACTTGTTTTGAGGCACTCTTTTTATAGTAATTTATATAGCGTTGAGGAAACAATCAATTATCCCTATGAGTAAAGGGAGGCTGGTAGCTGTGGAGGGTGGGAGCAGGGGTAATGGCAGCCACCTGTGTCATTTCTTGGAGCTGCCATGGCTTTAATTTCCCCTCTGTCCTGACCATGTATTTTAATCTCTGCACTCCAATGCTTTGACATCTGGGGTCTTGCTGACCCTAGAGGGACTGTCCTTCCCAGGGTTAGCCCATTTCCAGAGATGGTAAGCACACTTTCCAAATATAAAACAACCAATCCAGAGTCCACACCCCAACTGCTTCCTTTATCCAGCTTTCTCTCTTCTGGGCCATGATCCATCTTCCCTATTCATCCCAGAATCAGGTACAAGACAACTAGGATCAGCCTCTACACCCCAGAGCCCACTGGAATAATTATTCCAGCTAGCCAGACCTAAGCCTGCTTACCCTACTGCACCTATTCCTTCCCATGGAAACTACAATAAAGGATCTTGCCTACAGTTTCTGCATCCCCTCTGCTTCCTGATAGACCCTGGTGCTTCCCTGAGCTCCCTACCTCAGGACTACACCCTGTGGCATGGCCTGCCCCATCTTGTTGGGAACTGTGAGTAATAAAATATTAGTATCTTTTCATGGCAGGTGTATTCTGGTATGTTGGCCTTATTATGTCTCACATTTTCTCCTAATAAACTATGTTAGAAAATACTCTGTACAGAAAATTATTTTACCATATCTTAGAAAAGAAGTGAAAAATCAGTTGTGATTAAACAAAAGTCTAAGATTTGCTGGCAAAAGTCCATAGACCCGCAAAAACTCCTTTAAAGCAAATTTTAGAAAAACCATCATGAAATGTCTAAGATCAACTTCTGGACTCTGAAATATCTTCTACATCCATAACATTGTATCAAGACCATGGGGTTGTGGAGGTAATGGGGTGAGTTAAAAAAAAAATGCACGAACTTTCCTGTGAAAAGAGAATTAAGACTGAGTAAGATAAATTCAGATAGATAGGGGAATGGCACATTCAACTGTTCTAAAAAAGCTCAGTATTTTGTGACTTTATTACATAAGGCTCACAATTCATGTGCAGGGTGAGAATTGGAAGATTAAAGACTTAATGCTCCCTGAGGAAGCTGAGAGCCCATGTATGTAATGACGGTATTCTAAGTGGAAAATGCATGTCCAGGTTTGCATTGGAAAGATAACTTCTGTGCTGGTGAGGGACAGGACAAAGGGTGTGGAAAGCGTCCAGAAACAGAGAGAACAAAGATCCAACCTCAAATGAACTGATGTTCTTACAGTGTTGACAACAGTTACGCAAAGCCAGAATTCAGAAGACACCTATGTCATTAAAGGATGCAAAGCATTCAGATGATGCATTATTGCTACCCAGAATTTCAAAGCAGTTAAGGCTTTTATACTAATTGAAAAATTTCCGATCAATATTTACAGTTGTGGCTGACTCCAGATGTATGATAAATCCAATATTACAAGGCCTCAGAACTTAAAATGAAATTGACAGTACCCTGAAAACAAAAGCAAAATGTCAAAAACTCCTCTTTGAAACGTGCTACATATTTGAATTCATTTTCCCACCATTTTAATTTTTAGACAGAATCTTAATTTGTTACTTCTTTAGCTATCCAAAATTTCTATGGTCTATACTTTTCAAATTCATCTGATATGCTTTGTCTCTGTTTCTCCACCCAAATCTCATCTTGAATTGTACTCCCATAATTCCCACATGTTGTGGGAGGGATCTGGTGGGAGATAATGGAATCATAGGGACCATTTCCTCCATACTGCTCTCATGGGAGTGAGTAAGTCTCACAAGATCTTTGATAAGGGGAAACCCATTTCCCTTGGTTCTCATTCTTTCTCTTGCCGCCGTCATGTACAAGGTGCCTTTCACCTCCCGCCATGATTGTGAGGGTTCCCTAGTCACATGGAATTCTAAGTTCATTAAACGTCTTTCTTTTGTAAAGTGCCCAGTGTTGGTTACGTTTTTATCAGCAGCATGGAAACGAACTAATACATCATCTATCCATCCATACAACCATCTGTCCCCACATATGTACATGAACAAACACCATTACTTTAAACATGTAAAATTATTTTATTTTATAAATAATTATTCATTATTAT
>NW_012108786.1:60146-66895 GCF_000951045.1 Mandrillus leucophaeus | reverse complement strand
AATATAATATAATAATTATAAAAATTATTCATTATTTTACATGTTTAAACTGATGTCTGAACTATATACATTCATCAACAACCCCTATGCATTTTTCTGGACAAGTAGCAATATGTAGTAGGTGATTAGTAAACAATGTCGTTTTTATTTATTTTACTTTCCGTGCTTTCCGGAAAGCTAAATTAGTTGGTACAAATGATTTTCTCTTATTTGCAAGAAATTGGGACATATGCGTGCAGTATTTTTTGAGGTTATGCACATGGTGCAAGACACTACAACAATTCTTTATTTTTGGTTTGATTTCACATACCTTTGGGTGAAAATTTTACCTCAACCGTAAGCTAGGCTTAGTAAAGCTCAAAAGGTACACATGTTGTAAGACAATGTTCTCTCTCCTCTTTGCTAGAGCAGTTGGGTTCTGTCTGGTAAAACACTGAATGGTACTCTGTGGTCTGCTTGTGAACACACCTCAGTGATTTGGGCATTGGAGGGAATCGGATTCACTGTGAACTTGGGTGCTGTCCATTACTTCCTGACACCTGCACACTCACTGGGGCCATGAGGAAGAGGTTGAATTAATTTATTTTCGTAAATGAGCAAGGCTCACATCACTTGTCGGGAGAACCAGTCCTGACAGAGATAAAATTATTTGAAGCTTCTAAAATTAGAAGTCACAACTTCAATGCTCAGAGAAGACAAGCAGTTTATACAAATGTGTGATGCTGGCAGGTTATAAATATCATGTCGTTCTATTGATCTTTTACTTTCTTACTTTTGATAGCAATATGGGTGAGAGAGACATACCTCCCTGATTAGAAAATCAACCAAAAAGAGATGCTTCTGAAGAGATAAAAAGCTCGGCCATGATGGCAGAGGATGAATACAGTGTTTGGGATGTGTTGTGGATATAAGCAGGCAGTCCCTATTCACATGAAGGTAACGTGGTACGCAGGAATGCTGCTGTTATTCAAACAATACATTTTCAAGGAAGGCCAGAAATTCAAAATTGTATTTAAATTGCTCCAATTTAAATGTTCACCAGTTGATTTGGAGTTGTATTATGCAGAGGCTGCTAGCTACTGGCCCACATATATGTCTTCTTGGCCACATATCTCTTTAAACTGTCAAAATACAAGACTGCATGGATCATAATAAATCTGAAACAATTCATCTACTGATAATTACACCCTGATTTACCTGTGAATAACCAGTATGTATCTGCATGTGGCTTTATTTTTCAAAAGGTAAATTGTATAGGATACAACATGATTAATGCTAAATCAATAGCGTGTGCATGGTTAAAAAAATGTTAATGTAAATAAAAGAAGATGGTGCATTTACCACTTTTAAGAGGGGTCCAAAGGGCTCATCTGTCAGGACCCATATGAAGGGAGAAGCTGCCTATCGTTTTGATGTTGCTGCTGCTAAAGAGAAGGGTGAGCTTCATAGGAGCAAGATCTCCACATTTGAGATAAAAGATAATTATTTAATTAATAACAGCACAACAAGTGTTGTTAATAACAACTAAGCAAACCAGGATCCAGTTTTGGGAAGATATACTGAAATAAAATGGAAGTTATCTTTCTGCCTCATTTCAGTAGCTTGGTAAGATATATGATTATACAATGAAGATTAGAAACAAAAAGCAATATAGTAATGATGTCAGATTCAAAAGAAAAAAACAAGAAAAACAATGAAAGACAAGGAAACAACATACATCTGAACCTTATTCACTGAGATTTGAAATAAGAGAACTTTCTAAAAAGAAAATATATATATATATATATTTTACACATATTTTAATAACTGCTATGTTCTTAATATTTGTGTCCTCCCAAAATTCCTATGTTAAAACCTTATTCTTAATGCTACAGTGTTAGGGGTTGGGGGCTTTGGGATGTGATTGTGTTCTGATGGTGAAGCCCTCATGAATGAGATTAGTTCTCTCATGAAAGTGCCCCAGAGGCTGGGCGCGGTGGCTCATGCCTGTAATTCCAGCACTTTGGGAGGCTGAGGTGGGTGGATCATTTGAGGTAAAGAGTTCGAGATCAGCCTGACTAACATGGTGAAACCCCGTCTCTACTGAAAATACAAAAAAATTAGCCAGGCATGGTGGTGTATGCCTATAGTCCCAGCTACTCGAGAGGCTCAGGCAGGAGAATCGCTTGAACCCGGGAGGCAAAGATTGCAGCGAGAGCTGAGATTGTGCCACTGCACTCCAGCCTGGGCGACAGAGCGAGACTCTCTCAAAAAACAAAAACAAAAACAAAAAGTTGCCCCAGAAAGATGCCTTGCCCTTGCCCACAGCAAGAAGGCATCATTTAAGAACCAGAAAGTGGACCCTCATCAGATACCGAACCTGTTGGTACCTAGATTTTGGACTTCTCAGCCATTAGAACTTGCAAAATTAGATAGAGTGGGCATGGTTAAAAAAAAGCTATCTAGTTTACGTTATTTTGTTATGGCAGGCCAAACAGACTAAGACAGAAACTTGCTACTGGAGTAGAGTCCGCTGCAGCAAATACTAAAACTGTAGGAACATTTTTGGAGCATAGCCATGGGTAGAGGCTGGAAGACTTATGAAGTTCATGCTTTAAAAAAAAAAAAAAAAAAAAGGCTACATTGCTCCGAAAGGACCTCTAAGGGTAATGCTGGTGAGGGCTTAGGAAGAAAAGAGGAGAGCTATAGACAGAACCTCAATCTTCTTAAAGTCCACCTAAGTGGCCGTGAATAGAAAGTTGATAGAAATATGGGTGATAAAGGCCATCCGATGAGGTCTCAGACAGAAATGAGGATATGGATATGATGATATGTTAAATAGGAGAATGTGATGATATGGAAAACGGGAGGAAAAGCAACTTTTGTTATAAAATGGCAACAAACTTGGCTGAATTGTTCTTGCATTCTAGGGTTTTGTGGAAGATGAAGCTTGTGAATGATGAAACTGGATATTTGGCTGAGAGAATTTCTAAGCAAAGTGTTGTGGCTGGCCTTCTCTGTAGTGGTTAAAATAAAAAGCAAGAGAGAGATACAATTTAAAGATGGAGTTATTAAAAGGGGAAGCAAAACTTTAAAATGTGGACAATTCTCAGCCCGTCCATACTGAGACAAATGGGAAAGCTGTTTGGGAGAGAAT
This sequence comes from Mandrillus leucophaeus, assembly GCF_000951045.1. Classification (NCBI taxonomy): domain Eukaryota; kingdom Metazoa; phylum Chordata; class Mammalia; order Primates; family Cercopithecidae; genus Mandrillus; species Mandrillus leucophaeus. The sequence continues at coordinate 63,759 of NW_012108786.1, read as the reverse complement.
AAGGGTGTGATCAAATAAGGATTTAATAAGGAGATTAGTGTGAATCAGCCATTTCAACGCAAACCAGGAACTACTGTCCAAAACAATGGAAGAATGATCCTGAAGGCATTTCAGAGATCATCAGGGCTGCCCCTCCCATCCCAGACCCAGAGAGCCAGGGCCTTGGGGGGCTGTAGATGCTGGTGGGACTGTGGCACTGCTGCTCAGCGCTGCTTCAAGGCTGTGCTGCCTGTACTCCTCAGCCATCCCAAGTGTAGCTCCAGGATGTGCTGCACCAGGTAAAGCTGTAAGAATGTGGCTGCTCCCACCTAAATTTCAAAGGATGCCCTGGGAAGTTGCAGAATTCAGTAAGAGATCTGTTGCTCGCCAAGATCTCCACAGAGTCCCTTCTAGGGCAATGTATAGAGGTATCATGGGGTTGCAGCTGCCCCCAGTTTTGCCACCATCAAAACTGGTAGAAGCCACCAGTGTGTGATTCTAGTGTGAAGGAGCCGTGAGCTGGTGACCCAGGCACAGAGCCACCATGGAGGTGGGGCCCTGCAGAGAACCATGTAGGTGGCACGATATTCGGGGCTTGGGACTTTAAATTGGGACCTGTTACCTTTTTCTTCTTTCCTATTTTTTTCCTTTTAAAGTGATAACGTCTGTCCTATGCCTGTGCCACATTGTATTTTGGAAGTACACAAGTTGCTTGATTTCACAAGTTCACAGCAGGAGAGCAATTTGCCCAGGATGTGTCATACCTTAAGACTCACCCATATCTGATTTAGATGTTATTTAGATGAGACTTTGAAGTTAGAATTTAAAATTGATGCTGAAATGAATTAAGACCGTTGGGGCTATTGAGATGGAATAAATGCATTTTGTGTGTGAGAAGTGTATGAATTTTGGGGTTTCGGGGCAGAACGCTATGGTATAAGTGTTTGTGTCCTCTCAAAATTCGTATGTTGAAACTTAATCACCAATATGATGATATCAAGAGGTGGGGTGTTTGGGAAGTGATTAAGTCGTGAGGGCAGACCCTCATGTCTGGAATTAGTTCCCTTATACAAGGCCCCAAAGAGCTAACTAGTCCTTATATCATCTGAGGACACAGAGAGAATATGCCTTCTATGAACCAAAAAGCTCTCATCAAACATTGAACCTGCCAGCGTCTTGATCTTGATCTTGGACTTCCCAGGCTCCAGAACTTTGAGATATAAAGCTTTGGTTTCTTATTAGCTGCCCAGTTTATGGTATTTTTGTTATAGCAGCTTAAACTGACTAAGATACCAACTAACAGATATAGACCATCTTTTATTTCTAGATTCTAGTTTGTGAATTTGCCTATTTGCTAAAATTTGTTTGTAACCCCAAAGGCAATGCTCATGGCACCTTGGCAGTCATTTGTGGATACATGGCGAGTTGTAAAACGTTGGGTCACCAGATGTGTATGTCCACAGCTAATGTGCAATAAGGCAATGATATTCCTTCTTGCTTCAGCGCTCTTATTGTTAAAAAGTATCCTTTTTTGTAATCTATTTATTGCCACATTTTTCACGTTTTTGTGCAGTTTTTGGGGTAATTTTGATGTTTAAAATGCCTCCCTCCCAAGCATACGCCTGAAGTGCTTGCTAGTATTTATCAGCACAAGAAGGCTGTGATAAGCCCAAAAGAGACAACACCTGTGTTAGATGAGCTTTGTTTAACAAGAACAAGAGTGCTGCTTACCATAAGTTCAATGTCAGTGAATCAGCAACATATAATATATAAGGCATCTTTAAATAGAAACACACACAAATCTAGATTATGTACTGATAAGTTGACAAAAATTGTAGTGACCAGAGGCTCACTGAAACCTAACCCTATATTTCCCTTAGGAGAAATAATTCAGTATTTGCTAAATCAGTGCTCCTGGCAACTTTATAGCATGTAACTACTATCAACAAGGAAGACTGCTTCTGTTTACATTGCATTTATTTACCTTTACACAAGAAAGTGGAGAACCATTTCAAACTACCACATATATGTCAGCAGAATAGAATAAATATTTAAATTAACCTTGAGGAAAATGATCAACAAACTTCAAATCTCTTCAAAAATAAGTATAATGCTACATTGTACCATCTGACATCAGTACACTTTTCCTTCCACAGTATTTATGGACATGCCTTTTAGTACATGCAACTTGTAAGTAGAACACACAAAGGCCAATCACTCATTCCTGACATGCTTGCTGCAGCTAAACTCTGTGGTTTACATACCTAATTATTAAAATTCACCAACCACTGTATAAACAGTAAATTTAGTTTTTGTAGTACAGAGATATGTAGAATCTGAGATTCCTGAAGACTCACAGAATCCAAATCACATTTTTCAGTTTACATTCCCTCTATGGTGAAGCTCAGAATTTTTTAAAGCTATTTGATTGCCTACTTTTCCTGACTTTGTAGAAAATAGTGTTTAAAAATTGCAACATAAAAACAAATATTTTATTGAGTCTACTAGAAGAGGAACATTAATCTCTCTTCTCTCTAAACCCTAAATTACTTTAAAGCTATAAATAAGCTTGAAGTTGACTTCTTATACTATAAGAATTTTAGATATTCTTTTGTATAATTTAGAGCTTGAATTTCTCTAACATAAATTCAGGGTTTCTCTTGAAAAGATCTGGCATTTTCTTTTGAATAAAGGCCTAAGATATTGGAAATATTAGAAACCTATTGCAAAGTTGCAGAATTCTGTAGCTTCAAGAAGGAAATTATTTTGAATTCAGAAAGTATAAGGACAGATATATTACAAATTCAGTTAATTTTAGAAAAACATTTTTGAGGGGGTCATTGGGAAAGGAACTGAACTTGGAAAAAGGATACATTTGATATAGTGCCTACACATCTGTGTTTCAACTTCCTGCATTTTTACAGCTTAGGTCAATATTAACAATTTATGCATCTCCCAAGGCATGACAGATCTAATGCTGTTACAAGTGCTGTTTATAGTAGGGTGGTTAAGTCCTTAAAATGAACAATGGTTGGCCGGTTGTGGTGACTCCTGCCTGTAATCCCAGGACTTTGGGAGACTGAAGCGGGCGGATCACGAGGTCAGGAGATCGACACCATCCTGACCCACAGGGTGAAACCCCGTCTCTATCAAAAATACAAAAAATGGCCTTGTGCGGTGTCTCACGCTTGTAATCCCAGCACTTTGGGAGGCCAAGGAGGGCGGATCACGAGGTCAGGAGATCGAGACCATTCTGGCAACCATTCCGGCTAACACGGTGAAACCTCCTCTCTACTAAAAATACAAAAAAATTAGCCGGGCGCGGTGGCGGGCGCCTGTAGTCCCACCTACCCCGGAGGCTGAGGCAGGAGAACTGCGTGAACCGGGAGGTGGAGTTTGCAGTGAGCCGAGATGGCGCCACTGCACTCCAGCCCGGGTGACAGAGTGAGACCCCGTCTCAAAAAAAAAAAAAAATACGAAAATTAGCCGGGCGTGGTGGCATGCACCTGTGGTCGCAGCTACTCCAGAGGCTGAGGCAGGAGAATGGCATGAACCGGGAGGCAGAGCTTGCAGTGAGCTAAGATGGCGCCACTGCACTCCAGCCTGGGCAACAGAGCGAGACCCTGTCTCAAAA
>NW_012108786.1:56278-57340 GCF_000951045.1 Mandrillus leucophaeus | reverse complement strand
TTCCTTCCTTCCTTCCTTCCTTCCTTCCTTCCTTCCTTCCTTCCTTCCTTCCTTCCTTCCTTCCTTTTCTTCTTTCATTTATTTAGAGACTGGATCTTGCTCTGTCACCCAGGTTGAAGTGCTATGATCATAGCTCCCTGTAGCCTTAAGTGAGCTCAAGCAGTCTTCCTGCCTCAGTCTCCTGAGTAGCTAGGATTACAGGGAGGCACCACCATGCCCAGCTAATTTTTTTTTTTTTTTTTTTGGTAGAGATTGAGTCTCTCTATGTTCCCAGGCTGATCTTGAACTCTTAGACTCAAGCCATTTTCCTGCCTTGGCCTTCTAAAGTGTTGGGATTACAGGTGGGAACTGCACCTAACTTCCGCCTTGATTTTGAAACCAGGCAGAAGACCTGACACAGTCCCTCAAGGCTCAATCACCAGACCTTTAATTACCGCTTCATAATAGGACCTAATATTTTGGAATCTGATTTAGTTTATGAATGACTACTATGTAGTTTGTCACTTGAATTGTCTTGTAAATAATATAGTTTTAAGATTTGGAAACTGACTTTAAACCTTAAAATTTAAACTGATTGTAACCTCACAATTTAAGGTTAAAAAAAAAGAACTTTGCAACTTTAAAACATCTATTTTTTGTTCTTTTCTAATTTCTAGTTTTCTAATGTCAAAACTCCTGGGTTTGACAGCTGCCACAGAGAAACTCCAATATTTATGTTAGAAATAGTTTCTTTTTCTGTTAAATGGTCACTATTCCATAGTGATCCTTTTCTTGATTTTTCATGATCCAAGTAAGATTTCTCCAAAATCTGAAACAGTTAGATGATTTGATAAATCATTTCCACTTGAAATTTAGAAACGTTTTGAAATATGAATTAGGAAAATGAAAGTTCGAGTCCTGAGGTTAGGGAGATTGATTAGTGCAAGCTGCAAGCAAGAATTTCCACGTACTGCCTGAACTGTGCTTTAAACAGTTCTGTTACACTACAGGAAAAAGACCATGTCTGCTTGATGGTTGCTTGTTTGCTTTTTTTTTGTTTTTGTTTGTTTGTTTTTTTTTTTT
>NW_012108786.1:52206-53283 GCF_000951045.1 Mandrillus leucophaeus | reverse complement strand
AAAAAAAAAAAAAAAAAAAAAAACGAAAATTAGCCGGGCGTGGTGGCGTGCACCTGTAGTCCCAGCTACTAGGGCCGGAAGCTGAGCCAGGAGAATCGCTTGAACCCCGTAGGCGGAAGTTACAGTGTGCCGAGATCACACCACTGCACTCCAACCTGGCGACAGAGCGAGACTCTATCTCAAAAAAAAAAAAGAAAAGAAAAGAAAGAAAAAAAAAAGGCTATGGTTGAATTTCTTTAATATAAACTTAGAATCATAGCACATGCCTTCATTCCGGGGGTGGGGCGGGGGGTGCAAATAGCATGCTGAGGCGGAGCATTTATCAGGAAATTAAAGTGATGCCAGCTTTCTCATAACCCAAGAAATACCTAGTTGAGTCAATAGCATCATGACCATCCCATCAGGACACAGAAGAGCACTGGCTCTGAGCGCAGAGATCAGGATCTAGACTTGGTTTATTTGCCCAGGAGGAAACCAATTCACTTTCTGGGTCTGTATAAGGCAAGAAGGAAGGGGACAAGGAATCTCTCTAAGAGACTCCATGATCATCCAATGGGGTGTTCATGATGCTACTAATTCAACCACAGACTTTATTCTGAGTGACTTGCCCAAGCTAAATTATTCATTTATTTTGAATTTTGAATTGTAAGTTAGATCCTAAATGGAAGAATTTAGGATTTTAGAGAATATTCACATTTCTTGATTATTTTAATACATTATCAATTGGGCTATTTCAAATGCAATTTTAAAACATAAAATCCACAGACATTGAAACGCTTTCAGGGGTGACTGGACAATCAGTTAAAATTCATGTAAGAAAGTATCAAAATTAGCAAATTGAAGCAAAAATATTATATCCTAAAAACCACATATAATTGTCAATATTGTTAATTTTTACAAAGAATAATTATATCAATTGTTTATTATATGGAAGTTTTTAGAAGTAAAATCTAACAAAACAATTTATAATGATTATGTATATTCTTAGTTGCTTGATAATGCTAAAAGAGATACAAATTTCTGAAGATTAAATTATTTTAATTCTAGAACAGTAAAAAAGTATCTGAATAAATTAAG
>NW_012108786.1:24706-49706 GCF_000951045.1 Mandrillus leucophaeus | reverse complement strand
AAGTTCGAGTCCTGAGGTTAGGGAGATTGATTAGTGCAAGCTGCAAGCAAGAATTTCCACGTACTGCCTGAACTGTGCTTTAAACAGTTCTGTTACACTACAGGAAAAAGACCATGTCTGCTTGATGGTTGCTTGTTTGCTTTTTTTTTGTTTTTGTTTGTTTGTTTTTTTTTTTTGGTTTTTTTATTAATGATTATTATTTTTTGAGATGGAGTCTGGCTGTGTTGCCTAGGCTGGAGTGCAGTGGCGCGATCTCGGCCCACTGCAACCTCCACCTCCCGGGTTCAAGGGGATCTCCTGCCTCAGCCTCCCAAGTAGCTGGGACTATAGGCATGTGCCACCACACCCAGCTAATTTTTGTTATTTTTCAGTTGAGATGGGGTTTCACCATGTTGGCCAGGTTTGTTTCAAACTCTGACCTCAGATGATCCACCCACCTTGGCATCCCAAAGTGCTGGGATTACAGGCATGAGCCACCGTGCCTGGCCTTGATTATTTTTCTTATAAATAAAGTACAAGCAACCATTGTTAGGAGCTCCCCCACTTTGGGTTGAAATGATTTTGCCAAGAATGAAAATAAAATGCTGTTTCTGTATTACCCATTTTACAGCAAATTCTATTAAAAAATGCAATAGAAAATGTCAATAGACAAGGAGCCAATATTTATAGGGCCAAATAAGCCATGCAAGTGAGACACAAACAATGACTTTTAAATATGTTGCATAGAGAAAGTCACCACTTTTGCTACACACAGATGTATTTAATGCACTTACACACATCGTTGCTAGGGCTGACCATTGGTTTAAAAAAAAAAAAAAACAAAGAAAATTCATGTTTCTCTTTGGTGTTCTCTTATTTCAGTGATTTTCCACTCCCCCCTCTGCCACTGAATGCACTTTTTGTTAAGAGACACATTGCAAAGAATCTGATAACATAATTCACAATGAGATATTATATCTAATGATGCTTAATGTTTCTAAGACAATAATGGGAACAATACTTAACTCAGGAAAATAAATGCTGCAAAGGGAACTTGAGGCCCCAGAGACAGTTAATAAAAAGAGAGCTTGACTGGAAAGAGAGGTCCTCCAGTCACTGAAGGTCCACCAGTCACTGAAGGTCCACCATGTAGATAACAACCAGAGACACTGGTGAAGTGTGCAAATTTCAGATACAGTCACAGTTACCAGTGTCTATTTTCCTACAAACCACAACATTCTCTCTAAGCACAATAGAGGCAAGCGTAACACTTTTCTAAGTATCAGGGAATAACAGGTGCAAAACTTAACCTTAACTTGAATTTGCTGAAGCTCTGTACTAGACTTTTCTGAAGTTTCATCTTGTTTTGCTTTGACAACAATTATACCATGCTAAAGATTTAAAAATGCTGTTCCCCAGACAACATTATTTGATGTAGTTAGAGAAAGTGCTATGTGTTACACGAGGAAGGGGGGTCTAAGATTCCATATCTTCCATACGGCCAGACTAGGTGGTCATGCCTATAATTCCAGCGATTTGGGAGGCTGGGGTGGAGAATCACTGGAGACCAGGAGTTTGAGCCAGCCTGGGCAACACAGAGAGACCCTGTTTCCACAGAAATAATTCAAAAAATATTAGCTAGATATGGTGGTGCATGCCTGTTTTCAGCTACTTAGGAGGCTGAGGTGGGATTATTGTCTGAGCCCGGCAAAGTAAGGCTGCCATGAGTCATGATCATGCCATTGCACTCCATTCTGGGTGACAGAGAGAAATCTGTCTCAAAAAAGTAATTTAAAAAATTAAAAATAAAAATAAAAATAAATTTTATAAAAAGATAAAGAAAGAGAAAACATATTTTCTGTGGATGTATCAAAAAGAGCATAGATAAAACGTTTAAATTTTGTTGCTATTTTTACACTTCTGCTTCTCTATATTTTCTTCTTTGTTTCATATTCTTGTTTATTTTCTGTAAACTCTTATTTATTCTTCAAACCTCTCCTCTTTCAAAACTCATTGAACCAAGAGATATCCCTTTCTTTCCTATTCAAATATGTTTTTGTATTTTCACTACGTTCACATTAAAATGCTCCTTTAAAAATATTCATATTAAAATTTCCTTCGAGTTTATGCCATTGATTAGTATTAAAGTTGAAAACACTAATGAAGTTCTCTTGGAAGCTGCAGTAGGAAACTGCTTTTGGTGACATGCCTCACTGAATTTTTCTACCATTTCAAGTTGTGCTTCAATGAGGCTCCAAGGTTTAAAGATAAATTTATTTGAAAAACACAACGCTACTCTTTGACTTACAGAGCTTTCGTGTGCGTGTCTTAGCTACATAATTTCTACAGGAACACACAGGACATTTGGGTTCAGATGCAAATGATATGTTTATTGCTATCAATCATTTGTATCACCAGATCACTGAACCAGAGGACAACTTGTAAAAGGGTTTCAGAATGGCATAGTGGGAAGAAACACGCTAATAAAACGATGAGACATGAAGAGAATTTAAAAATATACAATGATCCGCTGTGAAGAACTGGCCAGGTAACACACAGTAAAACGTTTACACTTATAGAACAAGTCTATATGTTTTTAGCTCTTAAACCAGAGGCATACGGTTTTAGGAGAGATATCACCTATGGCAGCGATCTCCAACCTTTCTGGCACCAGGGCCAGTTTTTTGGGAGACAATTTTTCCACAGACAGGTGGGGCTTGGGGGTGGGTTTTGGGATGAAGTTGTTCCACCTCAGATCATCAGGCACTAGATTCTCGTAAGGAGTGTTCATCCTAGATCCCTTGCATGTGCAGTTCACAATAGGGTTAGTGCTCCGATGAGAATCTCATGTGGCCACTGATCTGACAGGAGGCAGAGCTCAGGTGGGAACATTCGCTTGCCCACTGGGCACCTTCTGATGCTGTCTGGCCGGGTTCCTAACAAGCCATGGACCAGTATATGTCTGCAATCTGGAGGTGAGAACCCCTGACCTACTGTGCTGCTTTCCCAGCCCAGGCAAAAGGGATACATACAAAGATAACAATACTACAAGACAGAGAACAAACTCATTAAAGATGCTATAATTTTCAACACACTTTACTTAAGATGCTTAAGACAATTATTTGTTTTTCTCAAACCAAAAGACGTGGACTTTGATGGGTTTATTAAAAAACAACAAAAATGCTTTCCTAACTTGGAGAAAAAATGCTTTTCTCAACTTTGAGGATAAAAAAGCTTGATTTTATAAGTACTCAAACCTCTCAGAGTAAGTGGGTAGCAAAGGATTTCATGATAAATATTTCATCAATGTAAACTTGAGATATTAAATGATATAACTAAAGTCTGACTAGCTCACAACTTCATACTACATATATATACACTCAAATACTATGTGTGTGCCTATATATACCATATATAAACTATATATAATAAAATACATAAAATTATATGTATTATCATATATTACATATTGTATATCATATACCATATTATATACATTATATGTAATTATCATATAGTATATATTATATGTGCATTATGTATACATATAGCATACTTATATATGCTATATGTATATGTGTATATACATGGCTATATTATATTATTATATATTATATATAGTATTATATATGTATATATAATACACAGCATTTATAAGCATGCTATATGCATATATGTATATACACATATAATGTTATATATGTATATACACATATGTGCTATATAATATATAAAACATTATATATCATATATCATATATAATTATATGTATTATATATGTATATATAGCATTATAGATATATACACATACACTTTTTTATATATAGCATTATAGACATGTATTATGTATAAAAATGATCTTTACTTTTAACCTTAAAACGAGTTAGTCTGGAGGATGAGAAATCATTTGTATAATTTTAAATTTAATGTACACATTACACTATACATTTAGTAGAAGTGAGTGACATTATTGCCTACTTCTCCAAATCACTAGAAGCAAAATACAGTGTTCCCCATATTCCAAAGGTTAGTTTGTCATTAATATTTTTGAAGGCTCTCGAAATAAGAGTTTATTTTGTGAACTGTAGCAGACAGTCTTTGCTGACCTAGCATCCATTTCCTCTTTGTTCCTTTTGGTGGTGTTACTATTGACATCAGACAAGCCTTGATTTTACTCATTGGCTGTCCAGTGTCCATCCAGTCCTCATGCAATTCAAGGGAAGCGATCCTTTTCTCTGCAAGGGAGCCAGTCCTGAACTAGCCAAGTCAACCAAGGCAACCCCATTTCCTTGCCGCTACTTGGATGAAGCATGGGCATGTGACTCAGTTACAGCGAGAGATGGGGAGCAGGCGTGCTGAGAACACCTTGGGGCAGGCCGCCGATTCCTGAGAAGAACATGGTGGCAGAACAGATGGCCTCATCTTGCCTCTGGAAATTGCAGTGTGTGACTGTGAGAACTGAAAGGGTGTGGCCATCTTGACCCCAGGATGGGAGCCAGTCTCAGGACACACAGTGATGCCAGAATGGCTCCCAAAGCATCAGGTCAGTGGGTCAACTAACTTGTGAGATCTGGTCCGCCATGACACTTCCATCATATAGGAAACTAAATTTCCCTGCTTTTTGAATCAGTTTGAGTCAGATCAGTAACAACTAAAGACTAAACCTTCCTTAAATGTATATTTTAAATTTTTTCTTAAAAATTATGACAACTGTGGTCTTTCACAGCACAGAAGAGGAGGAATTCTCTCCTCCATTTGTCTAGGGGCAAGGAAACAAATGGCATGGCAGAGACTGCTAGCTGTTCAATGGAAGTGCAAGGTGAGCTTTACTTTAATGATGCAAATTCCAACTTTTAGCTGGGTACATGGCTGCAGAACTCAGACTAGTTTTCTATTCTCCTTTGCATCTAAGTGTTGGTGGCCACGCGACCAAGTTCTGGTTAGTGAGTTATGAGCAGATGTTGCAAGTCCGTTTTGGCTCTGTTCTCAGTAACAAGTAAGCCCTTATAAACAAAAAAGTGAATCTCAGCCTCAGTTCAAAGAGGCAGCGATAAAATGCCTAAGCAAATATAAAGAAAGGGGGAGCATGTCGGTCCTAAACGATTCTTTGGTAATCACAGTATTCACTTTCTTTTTCCATTCTTTGTGGTACCGATTAATTTTTAAACGCTAACGTTTAAATAGCAGCATCCAATCCCTGATTTTCCCTGCTAGTCAAAGCCCAGCCAGTGGCTGAATTCAACACCCTTTACCTTTCTTTTTTTTCCTAGCACTCAATGAAACCATTGTATTTCCTGCTTGAACAGACCAATGAATAGTGATCAAGGGCCATTCTAAGCTGCAATCTTCCAGTTCTATAAACATTATTATTCGGATTAAAAAAACTATTAGCTAGAGCCTATTGATCCTCTAGTTCCCTCCTTTTCAGAGCACCAGCATACAAATTCTCTTATTTAGTTTCCTTCTAGAAGCACAAGCTGGGCGTGGAAGACTGTACAAACGCGGCAGGAAAGTATTAATGGTCAATGGCTCAAGATGAAACTGAAAGTAACATACCTGTTTTAATACCTTCTCTTTGACAAAGTCTTTAAGATTAATGAATCTCGGCCAGGCGCGGGGGCTCACACCTGTAATCCCAGCACTTTGGGAGGCTGAGGAGGGCAGATCATAAGGTCAGGAGAGCGATACCATTCTGGCCAACATGGTGAAACCCCATCTCTATTAAAAATAAACACACACACACACACACACACACACACACAAATTAGCTGGGTGTGGTGGTGCGCCTGTAGTCCCAGCTACTCAGGAGGCTGAGGGAGGAGAATCGCTTGAACTTAGGGGGCAGAGGTTCTAGTGAACTGAGATCGCGCCACTGCACTCCAGCCTGGTGACAGAGCGAGACTCTGTGTCAAAAAAAAAAAAAAATCTCCTACTTTTTAAGTAATGAGTGATTGAGATTGCCAATTTTGATTTTGGCATAGACTCAAGAGACAAAAATAAAAGCTGGCAGGTCCTATAGTGAAATTTGGAGTGAATCCTGTAGCAGCTGATGAGAAACTATGAGACAGTGGCCTGTGTTGCTGAATAGAGGCATCTCACTGTCCACTTGTTGGTGTATGTTCTCATACATTCATAATCAGTCTTTCAAATGTGGCTTAATAATCACATTACTAAGGAGCACTACCTGAAATCACAGACAGTTTCTTTGTGAATATTACACCTTCTTCATAGCTATTGGTTCTTAGCACTGTGGCGTGTTCCATCTTTCATTAGATTACATATTCCTTAAGACAGGATCAGGAGTTACATTTTGTTGAATATATACTATGTTGATTTCATATGAAATAAAATTTAAGTGTATTTGTGTAACAAATGAGGAGAAATAAACAATATTATGTACGAATTTTACATTTATTCTAAGTTTCATTTGTATCAGTTCAATCTTCTCACTTTTCAGGATACATAGCCAGAGTCAATATTGGTGACGAGGTTGGAAAATGCTTGGTGGTTGAATTGATTGGAATCAAATGGGAAGACTGATTCTAATTGACATGAGGCAGAAACAAAAAATAGCTCAGGATTGAAATGACACAAAGTTTTATGTATACATATATATATATATATATTTCTATGCTGCCATACAATTACAGTAAACAGAGGATTTTTAGTTAAAAAATAAACGTTATCTTTGTGGATACCATTGGCCTTTTGATTGCATTTGTTGACTCCATGAAACTATGGACAAATATGTGAATTTTTAAAATTCTTTCAACATATATTAGTTAATTATTAATTATTAAGTCTCTTCATTTAATCGACATTTATTAAGTTCCTGCTATACACCTGGCGAGTATATGCCTGGGTCTGGATACAAAGCTGAGTAAGATGTATAATCGAGATTTAAAGTGCAAAAAAGGAATCTATGTAATTTGGAAAAGAAATAACATGTTTATGTTAGATAATTATTCCCATGTTTTCACAGGAGGGAGATTATCTTGAAACACTTCTCCCTTATCCTTAATTGCCTCCAGGTATGGTGACAGGGTGATCTTTAGAATACGCACAAATCCAAAGGATCAAGTTTATAGCAAACAAAAGGAGAACAGGGAGTAATCTGGTTATGACATCAGTCACCTCCTAATTGGGGGGATATTTGCAGCTAGCTGAGTTGCTTTCAAGCTAGAGGGTTGTGACCAATTAATAGATAAGAGAGCATATGGCTATGCAAAAACAAAAAACAGAAAACAAAAAAAACACAAAGGACTAGGCTTTGAATTCTGATTCTACTACCTACTAACTTTGTGACCTCTTACAAGAAATAGCACTTCTCTGAGTCTCAGTTTGAAGAGATATTTAAAATATCTCATCAGGTGCTGATGACACATGACAGTAAGTCTCCAGGCTTACAGACACTGTGAAAGGACAAACACGTGAGGATTCTCAGCAAATAGCAGCAATGGGATTGTTATTATGTTTGCTGTTGTCACTGTTTTTAATTATTAATAGCACACAGATTATATACTCCATTTTTTATCTGTTAAGTGATTCCTATCAGGTAGCACAAAGTGGCAGGGTGTGTATTATAAAGAAGAAGTCAGGACTGGGTGCGGTGGCTCACGCCTGTAATCCCAGCACTTTGGGAGGCGGAGGCGGGAGGATCACAAGGTCAGGAGGTCGAGACCCTCCTGGCTAACATTGTGAAACCCCCCTGTCTCTACTAAAAATACAAAAAATTAGCTGGGCATCTGTAGTCCCAACTACTTGGAAGGCTGAGGCAGGAAAATGGCGTGAGCCCAAGAGGCGGAGCTTGCAGAGCACCGAGATCGCGCCACTGCACTCCAGCCTGGGCGACAGATCGAGACTCTGTCTCAAAAAAAAAAAAAAAAGAAAGAAAGAAAAGAAGGAGTCAGACTGTGGGTCTTTTGAGTACTGTTTTTCACTGGAGCAACATCCTGGAGTGCATGTCCCACTAACCGTGGGATGAAGACAGCCCTGTTAGGCCACAGTGTGGTGGCAGGTAGCACAGGCCCCAGAATTAGAAGCTCTGGGTTCCTGGCTGAGCTCTACTGCCTCCTAGCTGTATTACTCAACTTCCCTGTGACTTCAGTTTTCCTATCTACTAAATGGGGATAATAATAACATCTACCTCGTAGCATAGTTAATAAGGATTAAATCAGTCAAAACATGTAAAATATTTATAACAATGGTTAGAAAACACCATGCACCAAAATATGCTAGTTATATTACAGAGTATATCACAGAATAAATTAAGGTTTGACATCAAATTAAATAAGACAGCCAGGCCAGTGGCTCACACCTGTAATCCCAGCACTCTGGGAGGCCGAGGTGGGCGGATCACCTGAGGTCAGAAGTTCGAGACCAGCATGGCCAACATGGTTAAACCCTGTCTCTACTGAAAATAAAAAAATTAGCTGGGTGTGGTGGCATGCACATGTAATCCCAGTTACTCGGGAGGCTGACGTAGGAGAATTGCTTGAATCCGAGAGGCAGAAGTTGCAGTGAATGGAGGTCTCGCCACTGCACTCCAGCCTGGGAGACAGAGCAAGACTCCATCTCAAAAATAAAATAAAATAAAATAAATGAGACAATTAAAGAAGAAAAAATCAATATTAGAAATTAGACTAGAGAACATTTTTTTCTAATGGAGGAATAATTAGATACCAAATAATGTTGTCTGTGTTAGACCATCGTGGCCAAGGGACTTATAGTTTCTATCTGGACTGCAGCCAAAATGGAACCTGCAGACATCAAGCAAGATCGGTTAAGAAGTAAAGAATATCAAGGTGATAGAGCTTTAAAAAAAATCTGTGCTTTCAACAGCTTCAGAATTCCCTGTCTAATCAGTAACAGCTTATCAAGCATGAGATGGGAGAAAAACAATCATCGGGGCTCCAGATGGAAATGTTTAATGCATATGCAGTTTACAGGATGAATATAAATTGCAAACATGGTGGTTTTTGGTTCATCTGCTGAATAAAAAAAGTATTGAATTTGTTCTACGTTAATTAATGAGTAACTGAATATTTGATACAGCAATGTGCTTAACTCTTTCACAGAGAGTCAATGGCCAATGATTTTGCAGATCAAGTGGGCATTGTCAGGGTTATTTTCCTTATACATGTAATTCTTTCAAGGTATATTTTGCAGCAGATATAAAGTCATATATGTATTGTGACCCTCATTCTGTGCTGAGGAAAAATATCTATCAATCTACTTAATTGTGCAGCGTACATTGGAGAAAAATATGAATATCATTGAAAATGTTTAGCACTCTTTGAATGGAAGGAAGGTATATCAGATGTCATAGACAAGAGAACTAATAATATACCCTGTTAGTTGGTAGTAAGAAGCCTGAAAATATAAAAAGTAATAATGTGGAGTGAATAAAGTGATAAGTTCTGTCTACAGCTATTTCTTTATCTGTAATCTGTGTATATTGAAGCCTATTTTAATTGCATACATATTACATTTATATAGCACTTGCTATATGATCCAGGACCTTTATAAATATTACGTGATATGATCCTCATAATCACCCTATGACATACGTACTATTATTATTCTCATTTTAAAGGTAAGAAGACTGAGGCACAAAGAGGCTAAATAACTTGCACAAGGAAGCTAGAAAATGTCAAAGCTTTAAGTTTCAAGTTAGGCTGGCTTCAGAGTACTTTTGTACTCAACTGCTCCACTGGGCTGTGTATCTAGATAGTACCCAAAATGAACCTGCATACATTATTTATGTATTTGGTATGTATCCATTGACGAGAGTGGTAAAAGATTGGAGAAACAGTCAGAAAATATTTTACTATTAGATAAGATTTCAGGAAATATGGGGATCTTGCGTCAACCTACGAATATGAAACTGCTCATCACCAGTGTTGCTCTGAGTCTTTTCCTTTTATGCAGTTGAATCATACATGCATCTTTTGTTTTCACTAAATAAAGTGTGCAATTGAAGAAAAAAGCATTTCTGCTTATCATAAGTGCATTCACTTTCTCCAAATACCAGAGAGAAAAAATTAGGGGCACCTGTAATTTTACAATAAAGATACAAATGTAGGTTACTTTTATAAGGAAAAAAAGAAAAGTTAATCTTTTAAAATAATAAATTTGTTTTACTAAAAAAAGATTAAAATCTGAGTTGTAGAAACAATAGGGCTAAATTGGAAAACAATGGAAAAAAGAATTTAAGGATGAGAAAATACTTTTTAAAATTTTCTCAAATTAAAATTAGTTTATATTAAGAAGCTAAATGAAGAAATATTTTCTAAGTAATTCAATTAAAACAGCTAATACTGTAGTATCTGTGGGAGGAAAAGCAGCAGTTATATTTTAAAGAAACTCAGGAAACTAATACAATGTTCCTTATTTGCCAGCTGAGGGGTTATTGGCATACATTTGTAGCAACTTCCATTAGAACAGAAGTAGCTATTTTAAAATGCAAATAGCTAGTTTGACCTTGACAATGCTCTTTTTCTTCTTGTTTTCTAAATTATAAATCTTGCATTCTTTTTGATAGTAAAGTCAGAATGTCTATTAAAGTAGAAAATACAAACAGCTTAAATATTGCATATTATTCATTTACATTACCCATAGTATTAATGAAATTTACACTGACAGAAGTAACAAGGAACAACATCCTGAAGTCTTTGGTTGGCTTTTTAAATTGTGTTCATAATTAAAACTCATATACTTTTCATCACTAATAAAAATGCAGCAGATTAAAAATTGCTTTGAAAGTCAAAACTGATTTCATTTAGAATTTATTCACTTAAAAATACTACCCATCTGACAAAAGGCTAATATGCAGAATCTACAAAAAACTTAAACAAATTTACAAGAAACAAACAAATTTACAAGAAAAAAATCAACCTCAACAAAAAGTGGGCAAAGGATATGAACAGACACTTCTCAAAAGAAGACATGTATGCAGCCAACAGACACAGGAAAAAATGCTCTTCATCACTGACCATCAGAGAAATGTAAATCAAAACCACAGTGAGATATCACCTCACATCAGTTAGAATGGGAATCATTAAAAAGTCAGGAAACAACAGGTGCTGGAGAGGATGTGGAGAAACAGGAACACTTTTACACTGTTGGTGGGACTGTAAACTAGTTCAATCATTTTGGAAGACAGTGTGGTGATTCCTCAAGGATCTAGAACTAGAAATACCATTTGACCCAGCCATCCCATTACTGGGTACATACCCAAAAGATTATAAGTCATGATGCTATAAAGACACATGCAGACGTATGTTTATTGCGGCATTGTTCACAATAGCAAAGACTTGGAAACAACCCAAATGTCCATTAGTGACAGACTGGATTAAGAAAATGTGACATATATACCCCATGGAATACTATACAGCTATAAAAAAAGGATGAGTTCAGATCATCCTTTTCAGGTTATTCATATCATTCTACTTATAAATAGAACTTCTAAAAGGTTCCATACAAGTGTAACAAAGGAAAGATAAGAAAGCAACATTTTTTACATCTAATGGGGCTTTTGCATTATGAACATGAAGAAATGCTACTCCATGATGTGACTACTGTCAGCATATTTTCTTTGTAGGGAAATGGATGAAGCTGAAACCATCATTTTGAGCAAACTATTGCAAGGACAGAAAACCAGACACCGCATGTTCTCACTCATAGATGGGAATTGAACAATGAGAACACTTGGACACAGGGTGGGGAACATCACACACCAGGGCCTATCATAGGGTAGTGGGGAGTGGGGAGTAGGGAGGGATAGCATTAGGAGATATACCTAATGTAAATGACCAGTTAACAGGTATAACACACCAACATGGCACATGTATACATATGTAACAAACCTGCATATCGTGCACATGTACCCTACAACTTAAAGTATAATTTTAAAAAAAGAAAAAAGAAGAAATGTATTCACTTAAAATATCATATTAAAAATGTTATGGTATTTCATATATCCATTTACTATTATTATTGTTCGTCTGGAATGCTTGAGGGACATAATCTTATGAATTTTCAAAATATTACTCCCCAAACAGCAAGAAGGACCAAAGTCCTTATGATAGAACTTTCGTGCTGGGTGGGGCTAGAAAGAAATGTGTTGTAATACCATCTGCAGTTCATGTTACCACAAACCATGGGGATTTTTAAAGTTCTAGATAGATGAGTGTATAAAAGTAAAGGAAATTAAAGGAATGCGGCAGTCAAGAGAACCCAGGCTGTAGGTTAAATTGACACATAAGAATAGGATACTAATACTTCTCATCCAGCAATTTCAACCAGATGTGCAATCAACATTGTTTCCCCACACAAAGTACAAACAATTTACATAAGTGAATCATTTATTTATAAAATGAGATTCTTGAGTGAATTTTTATTCCCTGTATCAATCTTTTCACTACAACAGCAAACTTAAAAGTTTCATAAATGTGAAGGATCCTTTTGAAACTTGCCTATATTCAACAATCAGAGAATAACACTACTGTGTACTCTTATCGGTGTTTGACAGTTTCCTAAAATGGACCAGACACTTATATCTTAATCTCAATTTAATTATCATCCACAATCTGGACCCTCACTAAACTTGGTTATAAATGTATTGTCTAATTAAAAAAAAATGCTTCAGAAGGAGCAAAACACCTTTAGATATGCCAAGCACAGCTATTAACATAGTTGACGCTTTGAAATCTCACCCCAGAAGGTTTTGAGAATTCTTGACTGCGATTTCACTTTCAATAGAAACATATTGAAAATGAAATAAGACAAAACACAAACCTCCTGATACAGGGTATAATATTATTCAAAAAGTCATAATAATATTATTTAAATGATTGACTTTCATTTTTAATTTGATATGTTTTTGGCCTATTCTGTTTCACCGGCACATTTCTATTTATTCATATCATTCTACTTATAAATAGAACTTCTACAAGGTTCCATACAAGTGTAACAAAGGAAAGATAAGAAAGCAACATTTTTTACATCTAATGGGGCTTTTGCATTATGAACATGAAGAAATGCTACTCCATGATGTGACTACTGTCAGCATATTTTCTTAAATGCTAACTGGTCAACCATAGAAATGGTAGTGGGAAAAGCACTTAGCAGAGATGAGGATGGGGAGGAAAAGATGGATTGGTAGCAGTGCCATACGCAGACGTGAGGAAATGAGCAAATGTTTATCATAGCCAATGATGCACATCGTCTGTAATGGGGAAGGGGAACGTAGCTACTTGCCTATCTGAACCCATAGTATAGGCCAACCAAGCGCACCATCCAACGATATCAAGCAGATCATAAATGGAAGAGCAGATGGAGATCTCCAGAAACAACAAAAGAAGGGAAGCAGAACGATTATCAGGGAAACACGTTGGTTTTGAGGGGCTGCCACTGAAAATGTTGGATCTTATCTACGGTTCTTCAGCCAGGGTGAATAGAATGAGGTAAATTGTATGGAGCGGAATAGCTACTGAACTGTCATATACCAAGAAATAATAATAGATTAATTTAATTCACCATCTTGACTCCAAAAGCAGGCTGTTTAAAAGAACAAATGAATTGCCCCATCTTTGTTCTATTGTCTGATGCTGTGTTGAACTTGGAAATGCCACACTGCACTTTCTGACTCAATCTCCTAACCCCACCCTTCATTCCCACACTCCTTCATTCGCATCACTCAGGTTTTCATTTCCATCACTTCCATAAACAACTCATGCTATGGTCACCAGCAACTTCAATTTTCCTAATTTACTGGACAATATTTCAGTCCTTGTCTCGCATGATCTCTTAAGCAGCGTTCATCCCTGGTGCCCATTTCTGTTTCCCTGGCATGCTTTCTTGTCACATCTCCCTTCTAGATTTCCCCTGACCTACCTGTCATTCATTCTCTCATGTTCCATTATTCAGTCATTCAGTTTTAGAGTTAAGGACCAGTCTTAGATTCTCTGCTTTTCTCACCCTGTATTTGTTCCTTAGGTGATCTCATCCAAATATGGTTTCAACTGCTTCTCCTATGCATAGCTAAGTCACAATTTGTTGTTTGCCCTATTCACGCTGAGATCTTGACTCCTGTATTCAGTTGTCCACGCAACACCTCATAGAGGCCATAAAGGCACTTCGGATTCAACATTTACTATGTGTTCTCATTATTTAGCTCCCACTTATAAGTGAGAACATGCAGTATTTGATTTTTTGTTCCCGCATTAGTTTGCTAAGGATGATGGTCTCCAGCTTCATCCATATCCCTGCAAAGGACATGATCTCATTCTTTTATGGGTGCATAGCACTTCGTGGAATATATGTACCACATTTTCTTATCTATAAAACAAACCTGCATATGTATACTGAACTTAAAATATAAGTTTGTTGTTGTTGTTGTTGTTTGTTTGTTTTTTTAAGAAAAGGAAATAAAGACCTAGAGTTTTCCACTCTGCTACCATCATCCTAGTCTAGGCTGCCAGGTCTCACCCAGACTGCAGCCGTATCCTGTGACTGGTATTCCCGAGTCTTCTCTTGCTGCCCTCAGACCTGTCCTCTACACCACAGCCAGAGCAAGGCTTACCCAGAGCAGACGTGATCATGTGATGTTCCTTCATGCCCATCACCCCAACACACACAAACTCTTGGCTTAAGATAGTTTGGTGGCATCTCTTTGGGCTTCTAATGGAATCAAAACCAGAAATCAGGAACATCACCTCAAAAGCCATGTATTGCAGTCTTCCTCAACTCTCCAGCCTCATTTTATACCAAATTACCCTTCACTCTTGGTGCTGCAGTCACACCAGCCTTGCCTTCCTGCTCCAAGGGTTCTGTTTATGCTCTCTAGTTTACCTGAAATATGACCTTTCCTCCTACCTTCACCCACCTTCCAAAGCTCAACCAGCCATCACCTCCTTGGAGAAGTTCTCCCTCAGATCACTACTGAAGTCACATTTCCATTGGCCTCTATTACCTTGAGAGCACTACCATCGTCCAGGATGAGCGCAGGTTTGATATGACCCCCATTGGGCAGATCTTTAATGTCAGTCTCCCCACAAAGGCAGAGACTGGTTTTTATTTTCATCACGATACTGTGGGCGTATCCAGCCCCTAGCACCTGGTTGGTTCTTAGTCACTGTTATTGAATCAATCAATGTTATTACGACCAAACAAAAGTTTTTAATACAGATGACCAGAACTCTCAAGAATGACTTGAAACAAAATAGTTTCTAGTCCTCTGTCTAGTACTACGTAGACCAGCATTTTTGGTCATTCATTAACTTGCTAGTTCATTCATTCTTTGCCACTCCCTCAGCCTTAACTACCTGTATCTTCTTTTCCACATGTCTCATTCTAACTCATTTTACAGTTTTCAGCTTAAATGTCATTTTCTCATATGCGGCCAGGGAATATTTGTTAAGTGAATGATGACCCTATTAAGTATTCATTGATTGCTATAATTAGGTGCCAGAGAGCATACTAGGGCCTGGGGTTACAAAAATTGATAGGAAGCTTTTTCTGCCATCGGGAACTCATTTCATATTTGGGGACTGCAGTCATGTAGAGAGATAATTAAAGCCTAATATAAATGGTACAAGAGAGGGATGCATCTCCTGCTTGCTGAAAGATGCACGGGGGAGTCCTGCTGCTGTTCCCACAGAGTGTGGCTGGAGGAATGTATACATCTTTTTTTTTCTTTTGCAGGATAATCTGCTTTATACCTGTTAGCTGAATAACTTTAAAAATATCACTTCATTACTTGTTAGAAGAAAAAGTCACTCTTTTAAAACATTGCTTGAAAATTTCTGTTATGGAGAAAATTTAGCTGAACACTTTGATGGGCCATTTGCAGATGAAATTATAGGCCCTAGAGCACCAGTCAGAAGACTGGGTTGAATTGCTTTACACAGCAAAATAAAAGGAATGTGTCTACAGTGAAACAGCTGGAAGAAGTCAAGCAAGATTCCCACAGAGATGAAGACACAGAGGGATACATAATGAAGTCCTGGGAGAAAAAGAGAGGCCAAACCATATATCCAGGTCCTGGGCCTGGGATGAAGCAAATACGCACGTGCGCACACACACACACCCCCACAGACACACACACCCGCCCCCCCTATACACACACACACACGCTGCCAGTGGTAAATTTCCTTTAATTATGCTTCTTTTGAAAAGAGAGGTCTCTGCTGTTTAGTTTTAAATCATGTTCTGATAGAAACCCATCGTAAATGAGAAGCCTTCCAGCCAACAATATGAGTATATTTAAGAGAAATTTGTGAAAGCTAGTTAAAGTTGCCTGAAATGTAATCTCCACTCTAAGAGGGACACAAAAGCATGGGGCCTTCATCAGCGGCTCAGTTGTTGCCTCTCTGTCCTCTTTCCCTGGCAACGCCATATGACTCTTTCAGTTTAGTGACAAATGCGAAGTTCTTTAAATTCCCTGGAGTTCCTCCTCAGCGTAGAACCACAGGTAGGCTATGTAGAAATCAAAGACTGAAATCCTAGCATTGGGTAATCTCTGGATCATATCAGCATTCTAACAGTCCTCTGAGCTCTCTAGGAGCTAACTTCTGATCAGCCTGTCAACTGGGATCTCAGAATTCCCCGAATATCCATTCTTAGGTGTGGTTAATATGATGACACGTCTCAGAGCATCTGAACCTTGAACACGAGCTAACCATATGTGGTTTTGGCTACACAAGAATTGATAGCTCATTTTTTCCCTGACAGGCAATGTCCTTTTTTCTGCTTCTGCATTTATGCCTGTTTTTATTTTTACTTGAGTGTTTCAGATGAATCTAGTCCCCCTCAAAAGATTCCACGTGAAAACAGACTATGCTATATACTTAATTTCCCTCTCCAATTGTAGATAGGCACAATATATTTTCTTTAAAGTGAAAACAAAGACATGAAATTGCAATATGTAACATGCATAGTACTGAGTCAGTCTATTTTGTTTCTGGTTGAAAAGAGATTTTCAGGTCATTTGTTTATCACGTACACATTAATAAAACAAATGTTGAAACTGCAGATATATCACAGTCTTATTTATAGCCAAGGCTGTCAAGGTTCCTGTAGAAATCCAGCTGTGACAGATTATTCCTCTATGCTGTGTTGTCTAATACTGCAGCCACTATCCCAATATGGTAATTTGAGGTTACATTTAAATTAGTTAATAACAAAAATTCTGTTTTTCAGTCACTATAGCCATATTTTAAATGCTCCATAGCTACATATGGCTAGTGGCTACTGTATTGAACAAAGTAGAAATGGTATCTCCTTTATCACAGAAAGTTCTACTGGACAACTCTACGTACTAGAAAAGAGAGAATGATAGTAAGTCAACAACTTTGAGATTAGCAGCTAATGAGTTTGGGGGAACTGCATCTCCAATTGTCTGAAAGGCTCAGCTTTTATATCTCTGCTCAATCCCTATGCTGCATAAAGCTTTAATTCCATTATTCATGTGACCTCTTCCCTCCCCTACCAACTGCTTTCTTACTGCCCCATCCCAGAAAGTCATACTGTTTGTTCCCCATGAACAGAATCTATTAGAAAATAAAAACTAAATAGTTGGAGAACATGTGGAAGGCAGAATTCTGAGATGGCCCCTATGAGTCCTTGCCTTTGGGACAGGTGACCTGTATAATCCCCTTCTTCTGAGTGTGAACAGAATCTGTGAATATGACCGCTTTGCTCTTCTGATTATGATTATGTGATACAGCATAAGGAGTGGATTTAGTATATGTGATTAAGGTCCTGTATCAGCCAGGGATTCACTAGAGAAAGAGAACCAGGATGATAGAGTTTGCATATTTATGCTCCCCGCTCCCACCTCATTCTAACATTGAATCGTAATTCCTAATGTTGGAGGCGGGGCCTAGTGAGAGGTGTTTGGGTCCAGGGTGGATCCCTCATGAATGGCTCTGTGCCCTTCCCCGGGTAATGAGTGAGTTTTTGCTCTGTGTTTTCCCTATGAGATCTGACTATTAAAAATGGCCTGGCACTTCCTCTCTCTTTCACTCCCTCTCTCACCATGTGATAACAGATTTCCCTTGCCTTCTGTCACGAGTGAAAGTTTCTGAGGTCTCACCACAAGACACCAGAGCTTCCTGTACAGCCTGCAGAACCATGAGCCAAATAAACTCTTTTGTTTTATAAATTACCTAGCTTCAGGTATTCCTTTACAGCAATGCAGAAAGGACTAATACACAGGAGGATACACAGATATCAAGATCTGTTTCACAAAACTGGCTTATGCCATGTAGGGGATGATTTGGCAGGTCTGATGTCCATAGGACAGGCTCTCAGGAAAGGCAGACTGGAAACTCTTGGGAAGAAGCCCAGGACCACCTAGACTATTGGAGATAGCCTCCTGTACTTAACGTCAATTTTTTATGGAGTTTGTGGCCGGGCGTGGTGGCTCACGCCTGTAATCACAGCATTTTGGGAGGCTGAGGCGGGAGGATCACAAGGCCAGGAGTTCAAGACCAGCCTGGCCAATATGGTGAAACCCCATCTCTACTAAAAATACAAAAATTAGTCGGGTGTGGTGGCGCATGCCTGTAATCCCACTTACTTGGGAGGCTGAGGTAGGAGAATCGGCTTGAACCCAGGAGGCGGAGGTTACAGTGAGCCAAGATTGAGTCACTGCACTCCAGCCTGGGTGACAGAGCAAGACTGTGTCTTGGAAAAAAAAAAAAAAGAAAGAAAAATAAATAAATAAATACAGTCAATTTATTATGGAGTTTAATCATGTCTATAAGGTATTTTCATGCAACACCTATGTTAATGTTTGATTGGCCAACCCAAGAGGGTAGCCTTGCCAAATGCACACATACAACTGACGCTCGCAAGTCTCGAATCAGTTGATTTTAGGCTTGACTCAGGCAGGTCACCCCTTTAAAAGAGGGTACAGAGATTTGATATTTGTAGCAACAAAGACTGCCTCTCCTGCCGTCCCTGAAGAAGTAAACCATCCTGAGTTCTACAGTTGCAATAAAATGACTTCTGCCGACAGTATTCGAGCTTGCACAAGAAGACTGAATCTCAGCCCACAGCCTCGGCTGACATGCCGATGGGCTAAGCCATGCCCAGACATCTGGTCCACAAAAACAGTAAAATAATAAATGTCTGTTTTAAGGTACAAATTTGTGGAAATTGTGCCATATAAGAAACTAACACACAATGGAATGCGAAGAGAATAACTGAATGCCAATTGAGAGCATTAGATGAGTGTGGCACTGAGCTGAGGAGACTTCAGAAGATACTCAACAGAATGCTTGTTGAAATTATTTTCTTTCTATCAATGAAGAATTTCTTTGTTTCATCTTTAAGGATAAAGAAGTTGAAGCTCAAAAATTAAGTAGTTTGCCCAAAGCGAAATAGTACCTGTTGGAGCCACTGTAGTCTACAGGCAGTTGAGATTATCTCTTCTTATGGATGCATGAATTAATGCGGGACAGGTGGGTTTTGATTAGTCACTGTTACATGGTAAATATTATAGCATGGTGATAAAAATAATTATGATAAAATGCCATTCTTTGGAATAGGAATACACAGTTTTTGGAGTTTAGTAGATCTAATCTCTTACTGCCCAAATGTTGGTGTCCCCTCCGAAAATTCATGTTGAAATCTGATCCCCAGTAAAACAGCATTTGGAGGTGGGGTCTTTGTGAGTTAATTAGGTCACGAGGGTGGAGGCCTTATGAATGGGATTAGTCTTTTTTTTTTTTTGTGGGAGACGGAGTCTCACTCTGTCACCAGGCTGGAGTGCACTGGTGTGATCTCTCGGCTCACTGCAACCTCCACCTCCTGGGTTCAAACGATTCTTCAACCTTCTGAATAGCTGAGACTATAGTTACATGCCACCATGCCCAGCTAATTTTTGTATTTTTAGTAGAGGTGGGGTTTCACCATGTTGGCCAGGATGGCCTTGGTCTCATGACCTCGTGATCTACCTGCTTCAGCCTCTCAAAGTGCTGGGATTACAGGTGTGAGCCAACACACCTAGCCTAGTCCTATTTTAAGAAGTGACCAGAGAACTACCTCATTCTCTTCACTATATGATGCTATAACAAGAAACTAGCCGTCTGCAACTTGGCACAGGGCCTTCACCCACACTCGACCATGCTAGCATCCTGATCTTAGACTTCCAGCCCCCAAAACTATAAGAAATAAATTTATATTGTTTACAGTCACCCAATCTATGGTAATTTGTTATAGCAACTTGACCTGACTAAAACAGTGTCTAACATGTGGTCTTCAAAATAAAGAGGAAATAAATACCCACCATGGTTGATATTACGGAAAGCGAACCTGTTTAATTATTGAGGCCAACATTTTTTTATCTTCACTATTCTCCCCCATTACGAGTTTGTGCACTCTTTCTCAGGAAGAAATGCTCGTTAGAGTCTGTGTGAACACTTACTAGTCTATAATTGGGAATGAACACAGCAAGGATTTTAGGAAACTCAGAATCTCCTGTAACACTTAAATAGAATTTATAAAATCCAATATGTCAGAATGTGTTACCAGATATATCTACAAGGCAAAAACAATTTCCAGTGTGATATGCCGTTCAGTTTTATAAAAAGGAAAGCCCATCTAGAAGGCAACTTCAGTCAACCATGAGCATGGAGAAGCAGCTGTCTGCTGTGTCACTTGTCCCGTTCTCATCCTGGATTTGGCAAGTAGAGGTGAGATCTGAAGTAGTCTGTCGTCTGATGCCTTGGCTGTAATGGTAACAGAACTGACGGAATAACCTTAGAACTGACAATGATCTGCTGAAAGTTACAGTCTACTGACATCTGTAGTTCCGTTTAAAGAACTGTTAGGAGCACTGAGAAAACTTTTGTTCTTTCTAATTAAATAATAGGTCAGTGTGACCTTTGTTGCCTTCTAGTTTCTGTACATCAAGCTACTGTTGCAGATATCAAATTTTTGCTTTTAGACCTCTGAATTAACTTGTAAGGTACTTTTTTCTTTCTTTCTTTCTTTTTTTTTTTTTTTTGTTTAATAAAATCACCTTTTCTGACTTTCTTATACTTTAGAGTTTGGAAAGGAGACAGGTACAGAAGATATGAGTCAAGTTCATGAGAAAATCACCGTCTTTATTTTCTTAATTTTCCTGATTAAAACTCCTGATTTTAATATTGACTAAAATGCAAGTAAAATCAGAAATATATTTCTAATAATTTTTACTTAAAATAATTTCCACTTCTAATAATCAACTTAAAAATGACTATCAGCTTTGTGCCATTTACATTTTGAGATGCTGAGAAGAGCAGAAATTCAGTATAATAACCAGTCTGTGTCTTTCAGAAATTGACAATGGACTTGAAGAATATACTGAAAAAGCATAATTAATTCCTCATAAAATTTTAAGATACAAGGGACACTGAACATAAAAGTGATAGGATATAAGAGGAAAACTTTATCCACACAACAGACATGTAGGTTCAAATCTGTGTCTGCCACTAACCAGCTAGTTGGCAACCAACAAACTACAGCCACTCCTAATGTTGTTTACCTGGTGTTTAAATATGAGAGCTGGAAAAGATCATCTTAAACTGTCCTTAAAAATTATACTGCCTCAATTTCTGAATAGTTAGTTAGAACAAATAGGCTCATATTTACATCAAAAGTTTGTCTGCAATCAACTTGATTTCATTCTTATGCAATACATTTTTTTACTTAGAAGAGAAAATAGTCTCTAGTGAAGATTCAAATCGTTGCCATTTGCTTAATAATTACTATGTGCAAGACATTTTCCATTAAACTTTCCAATTAATAATTAACAATATTACAGAATGGCTATTATCACATTCACCTTACATATAAGAAACTGAGCTCCAAAAGGATCAAGGACTTCATAGCTAATAAGTGAAGAGCTGGAATATGGACAAGGCTCCATATTACAGTAGATTTCTTGTCCATTTGTGCATTTAAAACAATCTCATCTAAACTATTTTATATAAGAAGCAGAAATTAAAAGAAAAACATGTATAGAACAGATGTACTTAATTTCAGAGACATTTAAAGATCCAGCATTTTATTTTTCATTTGGGCAGGTTAAATATTTTCATCAGCTTACTTCATAAGGAATTTGAGCTCTTGAAACTGCAAAATTGATGTAGGCTTTACAGTCTTAGTTCTAAAAATCTATGTCTTTCTAGACTGAAATAAGGTCAGCCAAATGTGAAGATTTTAACACTTTTAGAAAATGGATTTGTTTTATATAGTTTTGTTGGCCATGGGGAGAATGATTTTCCATTCCCTACAGTTATTTCTTCTTTATTGTTCTTTATTTAAGGATATATTGACATTGAATAAGTCCCCTCTGCTATTAATTGAATAGTTTGTAACTACTTAAAGAAAAATACACTATAAGAACTGTTGACTGCAGATGGGAAAGAAGTGGGGGGGAAAGAAAGGCGGTGTGTGTGCATTCAAGGTAATACAAACAACACTCACATTTTGTGAAGAATGCTATGCGAGGCACAGGGAAAATGTCAAATCTCTACAGACGGTGTGGTCAGTCAAAGAATTCTTCCACATCATTTAGCAGGTGAGAAGCTACCCTTTCATCAAGTATCTTACAAGACTCTTGTTATACAATGGAGAGGTGTTTATGGTAGGATATGCACTTAACAGCAATACACAGAGCGTGTACCTGTTACTTTTTTCCATTTCATAATGTGTGAAACAAATGTATAAACTATTTGTCATAAGAATTCTGATATATCAATTCAGTTGACATTGGAGTTTTAATAATCTTTTGTTAATGCTCACTCAATACACAATTTCTAAGAACTCTCCAAAATTAAAAATTAAAATGACACATTAAATAGCATGCTAATGGTAAATCAGCATTTGAATACTACTTTAACATGCCATTTCAAAAGGCTTCTGAAGTGCTATACTTAACAACCACTAGAGGACATTTGTTAAAGATTGAAAACAGTGCTATTAACTAACATATATTTTATATTGATTTTAATGAGTTGTCTCTATTTCTTCCCATCTCTCACTTCTCTTTCTTATCTCTTTCTAGAAAGCTGCTGTAATTCTTAGCCAATGTACATATCCTTATACTCCTATAATGTTAAAATGATCATACAATTTTGAGAAATCAAAACTGTGGCTTGATAAGAGTAATTCTCCCGAGAATTTTTGTGACATAAATGTGCTGAGTCTTCCTTGCAAATATACCTGTGTTTTAGTCATTATGCTGAACTTTATATTAGTTACTAGATATTTTTGCCTCTCATTCTTGTTTCTCCTATGAATTAATTTATTATTTAAAAATAGCTTAAGAATGAACATTCTCTGCTTTCTTGGGCCCAATATGCTCCTTCATAGTTCCACTGGGCATACAACAATTATTTTTATTTTCCAGAAAAAAACTGAGACTGCTATTAGCTCCTCCTCCCTTAAAAATGCATCTATAAAATGTCCAAGTGTGGAAAGGAATCCCAGTGTGTCCCATACCTGTGGTTGTATAATTATCCCCTAGTGTAAATTGCTGAGCAATTGGCCATTTCTTACCAACAAAGTCATTTTGTATATAGAATAGATAAAATAGGGATTCATTCTTTCACAAATATTTCGAAAATATCTACTACATTGCAAGGCAAAATGTTCATACTCAAAGTCCACCTACTGATGAATTCTAATAGAAATGAAATCATATGTATTACCTTTAATGTAATGTGATAGAATTGCATATGAGGCTAAGCACTAAAACCAAATCCAATACGATTCTGCTAGTAGTTCCTTGTTGGGAAGTATCAGGAAGAGCCATTTCCTCTTTGAGGGAGTTCTCAGTTCTTCATCTGCAAACTCAGTAGCTGGACTAGAAAATACACGTGAAGGCAGCCACCTCTACGCTTTTTCTGGCTCCATGACTCCTGTCTTCTATTCTGCTTTCAAGTCAATCATTGCAGAGAGCAAATCTCTTTTCTGAGTATTATAAATTATATTTTGATCTGAAAGCAATTCCTTCTGGAAAATGCTTATTTCTCTGTGTGAGCATCAAGACCTCATTTTTGATGCTTAATTAATGTTTAAGGCATGTTTTCTTGTGAGGTTAAGAACAGATGCTGGACAATAAATTTCATTTCAGAGTTGAGAATATCGGAAGTAAACAAACAGTTACTACATGACCCTCCGCACTACCAAAGGGAAGAACTAAGAGCAGGAGCAGCAATAATAATAATAATAATGGCTAATACGTATAAATCCCTACCTTGAACCAGCCATGGTGCTAAGCACTTTGCATTTATTATCTAATGTAATCTTCATGACAAATCTATGAAGTAAGCATTATTATTCCTATTATGAGTGGCAAAAATGACATTCAGAAAGCTTAAGCAATCATCTCAAAATACCCATTTAGTAAACGTGGCATTTGCTTTGTCTTTAAACCCAAAGGGCCATCTCTTTTCATTATATCATATCATTTATAATAAAGAATAATGCTACACTTCATAATATGGTTACCACAAACAATCCCTGTGCATGCATAGTCTGTTGTTGTAAACTAAAAAGTGACGTTGTGAATAATTCTTTGAATTATTACAATGTTAAGCATTCTATATGATATTTAAGCAGGGATAAATTGTGATATAAATCACAATAATATACTGATATTACACTGCTTTCTCATGCGACATTTAAAATATAGATTTTAGGTACTATCTATAGTGTTAGTATCTGAACACTAAGTAAATTAATTTATTCAGCTAGTGTTTTTTTTCTCTTTTTCTGTTTTCTTTTTTCTTTCTTTTTTTTTTTTTTTTGAGACGGAGTCTTGCTCTGTCATCCAGGCTGGAGTGCAGTGGCACGATCTCGGCTCACTGCAAGCTCCGCCTCCCAGGTTCGCGCCATTCTCCTGCCTCAGCTTCCCAAGTAGCTGGGATTACAGGCACCCGCCACCACACCTAGTCAATTATATTTATTTATTTATTTTGTGTGTGTGTGTGTGTGTGTGTGTGTGTGTGTGTGTGTGTGTTTA
>NW_012108786.1:16547-19701 GCF_000951045.1 Mandrillus leucophaeus | reverse complement strand
ATCCAAATAGCTCTTTGAGGTGGTCAGTCCAATTTAAATGCAATAAAACATCCTCCAAACCAATTTAATGGCATCAACCACTAAAGCAATTGTTTGAACTTTCCATAGAACATATTTTCACACTGTGTATTATGCCCATCTAGGCGCAACTCCAGATAAGCATGATTAAGATGACACAGTGACTTCATTCACAAAATCGGAAGAACATTCACATGTATCATTCAAATTCTTCCAACAACCCTATAAGGCAAGGGAGAATAGGATGTGTGGCATTTTATGTGAATTGGAAAGGTTTGGCTGGGATTGCTGAGCACATCACCATGGAATGGTATTGTGTGGTGTCCCGTGGTCAATGAAGGTGTTACTAAAAGTGCAAAAAGATGCACAATCCCAGGCCTGCATCATTTACTTCACTAGCAGGAAAATAGCCCTTTGAGGGCCGGGAATGGTGGCTCATGCCTGTAATCCCAGAACTTTGGGAGGCTGAGGCCAGCAGATCATGAGGTCAGAAGTTCAAGACCAGCCTGTCCAACATGGTGAAACCCCGTCCCTACTAAAAATACAAAAATTAGCTGGGCGTGGTGGTATGCACCTGTAGTCCCAGCTACTTGGGAGGCTCAGGCAGGAGAATCACTTGAACCCGGGAGGCAGAGGTTGCAGTGAGCTGAGATCGTGCCACTGCACTCTACCCTGGGTGACAGAGCGAGATGCCAGCCTGGATGACAGAGCGAGACTCCATCTCAAAAAACAAAAATAAAACAAAAAAACAAACAAGAGCCCTTTGAGGTGGAAGCTAGTAAGTGGGGCAAAGCTATTTTATTGATTTGTCTGCTCTGTTTTAGAGAAAATCAGCTATTTTCTCTTTATGCTATTTATGAAGGTTAATGCTTCTTAAATGTGAAGAGAGTGTGTGAAAACAATATAAATTTGTAGTCTGTTAGCAAAGTATATTCTATAATAGAATAGAATATAATGTAATATACTCAATAGAACATACTATATCTATAATAGAATATTAGAGAATACACTTTGCTAACAGACTACAAAATTTATATTATTTTGAATGTCTATTTTTTTTTTTTAGCAAAAGTGAAATGCAAAGGAACAGCTATATAAATAAACCCCAGCCAAACTATATGGTAGATCTAATCAATCTCTTCTTGATCCCAAACTTAAATTCACAATAAGGAAAATGTCCAATTAACCAAAGGAGATTATAGATTCAAATTGATCCTGGTTGAAAAGATGATACAGTTAATGGCAAAATAAAAACTCATGTGTAATTAATAACAATAAAACTACTTAGATTAAAAATATTTAGAAGAAATGTTGCATATTTCTCCACAAATCACAGACAAAAGATATGAAAATTCAGGAGGTCATTTTCTTTTGCAATATTTATGCTGGTGAGGTGACATAATATTTTCTTCTGCAATACATACATAGGAGATCTATATATGTAGGCATACTTTAACACTATAAATATTGTCCTTATCAATATGAAGTCTATGGAAATCTCAGCATGCAGTACATGCTTTCTGCAAATAACAGACACTGCTATATAAATCAAATGAACGTTCAGTCAGTTCTTACAATGTGTCAATTTTTCTTTCATAGTTCCTAGGAACACAATGAGCTGGTTTCTAGGTGACACTTCCGTACCATCTATACCAGCAGTTCTTACCCAGGGGCAGTTTGGCCCCTATGAGACTTTTGGGTCAATTTTGGTTGTCACAACTGAGGGAAATATGAGGTACTCCTAGTATTTAATGGGTAGAAACCAGGGACGTTGCTAAAGGTTCCAGTGTACGGGACGACTCTTTCCTCCGAAGCCAAGAACTACAGAGCCAAAAATATCAACAATGCCAAGGATGACAAACTTTAATCCCTACTGACAAAACTTTATCTTTACTGAAAGTCAAAAATATAATTTGTTTTAAAACATTTATGTTCTCTTTTATTTTAGAAAGAAGATACAAGAAGAAAAAACAGAAGATTAAGGAGAAAGAGTGGCATAATTTTTTTTTTAAATAGAAGAAATGAGGTGATCTAGAGTCATTATGGAAGGTCATGTGATGGATGAGGCAGGCTCTACTCTCAGGCTCAACTGTTTCCGGGCAAGTCCAGGCTAGGTCCACAGTGCTGGTTGACAAAGGAGGAAACACATTGCATTCTCTTGTCATTTTATGATCTCGACTTCAAATGACTTGTTTTACAGCATGATCTTAAATAAATTTGTAGCATATTTTACCTTAGACACTGTTGAAAAAGATCATCTTGGCCAGGTGCAGTGGCTCAGCCCTGTAATCCCAGCACTTTGGGGGTCCAAGGTAGGAGAATTGCATAAACCCAGGAGTATAAAACCAACATTGGGAAAACAAACAAACAAACCAAACACAAACAAACAAACAAACAAAAAAACCCGTCTCTACAAAAATATAAATTAAAAAAATTGGCCAGGGATGGTGGTGTGTACCTGTAGTCCCAGTTGCTCTAGAGGCTGGGGCAGGAGGATTGCTTAAGCCCAGAAAGTCGAGGCTACAATGAGTTATGATCACACCACTACACTGCAACCTGGGTGACAGAGTGAGAATGTCTCCAAAACAAATAAACAAACAAATGAGCAAACAAAACTCATCCAGAGAATGAATTGAAACCACTTGCCCCACTGTATTACTCAGATAGGCTTCTGGGACCCTCACTGGATAGGTTTTGTTGCAAAAATTACTAAACTTGCTTTTTGTTCGTTAACTTTGGCGTTAGTAAGTATATGTTATTTTGGTCAACAAAAAACATACCTGTAATAGATGGACACAACATGTTGAAATTTGGAGTAGAGATTAATGAGCGAGGCGGTTAAACCAATCATGTTCAGGGTCCAACTCAAATCAAAGTGAGCTCAGCCATATTTCCTCCCTGTCCTTTGCAATATAGAAAAACCTTGTAAAAGGATTGGGGGAAATAATTATATTTTCTATAGAAATGCAATGCCGTGGGAAAGAGGGTTTTTTTCCCCTTAATAAAACATTTGCACTTCAAAGTTTAGGAAGCTACTTGTCCATTTTCTAGTTTATATTTATGATACACAAATACGGCCAACATAGCAAGTTTAAGCGAGCACATACAGCTAAATAGAAGGACGAAATATTTTTTT
>NW_012108786.1:14934-16497 GCF_000951045.1 Mandrillus leucophaeus | reverse complement strand
AATGAGAGTGAGGGGAGTTAGTGTGTGTCCTGAGAAGAGGGTATTCTCACTAGAGATGCAGATGTGCCATCAATCAAACACTGTCTTTTATTTATTTGTACTTAACTTCTCCTGATATGTTTTCCTTTTTTCTCAGGCAGCAACATAATTTTCCATTAAGATTTGCACTCAGTGACATACAGTTTCTATTATTTATTCATCCAAATTAAAAGCCTATATAAAAATTACTTTCGTTGCGTGTACGTTGGTTTCCCAAGGTGCCGTCCTTACTTTTAAGAGGACTCTGGCTAAAAGCTAATTAAGTATTTGCCATCAAAAATGCTCAGTACTTTAATCAATGCACTGGGTTTGGCTTTTTAAAATGAATGTTTGAGTAATGCAGCCATAAATGATTTTTTGGAATTATTAATCTGAGACCTCTTCCTTTTGCTTTATGAAATCCCACTGGTCTCGCGTAAGAAGATCAGTGTCTGTGCTGTGGGAGGAAGCTCACTGAAACAAAAGGCATGGGACATATTGCTAAGTTTTAAAAATAACTTAATGCACTTGTTTCAACTAAACTTGAGGGAAAACCAAACGTAGAGGAAGCAGAATGTTTCAAAATGAGCTTAGATTTACTAAAATTGGAATTCATATTATATTCAAGACAAGTCAGGAAATAGGAACAATAGAAGCCCTAAAGGCTTCAAAGCAGTGGCCTGGAACAAAATTCTCCACCTGGAATAGAGTCAGCGTCTTATTTCAACCTTGAGAAGTACCTCATTGCTCAGATGACAAAGTGATCATGGAGGAACTGCACAGAGGAAAGATGGCAAACACAAGGGGAGTTACACCAGATTCACGGTCAAACAGAAACAGTGCTCACATTATGATTTCTCTCTCTCTCTAGTTTTCTGGCAAACTTCGCAGTGAAAGAAGTCCCATTCTCTCACTTGCAGGTTTAAGACAGATCCCAGGTACACCCTCTCAGGAGTTTCCAGA
This sequence comes from Mandrillus leucophaeus, assembly GCF_000951045.1. NCBI lineage: Eukaryota > Metazoa > Chordata > Mammalia > Primates > Cercopithecidae > Mandrillus > Mandrillus leucophaeus. Next base: position 15,516 of record NW_012108786.1, on the reverse strand, counting down.
CAGATTAGAGAATTCATCTCTCTCCCACAGGCAGGATCAAAACGATGTTTCTCCTTGCTGAGACCCTAGAGTACACAGCACTGCTATTCTCTAGGAGGGCAAAATGGGGGGGGCTGTGTCTAATCTACATTTCCCAACTCAAAGTTCTATGATTCCTTTTGTCATTGAAAAATCAAAAGAAAGCTCTTGAGACAGCAGTTCACTAAGCTCAGGAACATGGAGTATCATCTTCTAAGGGCTCTTTCTAGTTTGAACTCTAGTATAGAAAATTTACATCAAGTAACTTTTGGAAAGTGTTTCGTAACGAATATGTTTAACATATATATATTTTAAAATATAAACACGTATATTTTTCTTGGAAAAGAGATCAATGTAATTTGCATTCTTCGCAAATAATAAATGGAAAACCATCTTATCTGGACATTTGGTGTATGCTCTGGTGTGAACGCATCCTTCAGAGTTCAATGTTTGGAAACTTAACCCTCAATGCAACAGTGTGGAGAGGTGGGACTTTTAAGACATGAATAGGTCATGAGGGCCCAGTTTTCTATTATGACATGATGCAAAAAGAAGGCCCTCGCC
>NW_012108786.1:12485-14884 GCF_000951045.1 Mandrillus leucophaeus | reverse complement strand
TAAATCAAATTTACACAAAGCAAACGTCTTATGTAGGTCCGAAGATTATTAATAATTTTAGAGAACAAAACATTAAGAGCTTGTGGTGTAAGGCCTAACAGTAAGGCCCAGTTTATGTGTGCTTTGACATCTGGGAAAAGCCTGGAGGGTCTCCAGTGGCCTCACTGCAAGTTCCCCTCCCAACTTTGCTCCTGTGGATAAGTCCTGCAATAAAAAGATGCCGCTTCTCTCGGGGATCAAACATATTCCGTTTCTCCTTGAGTATTGGGTTTCCATTCCCTGCTACCCCACAGCCACAGAATTAACCAAACAAGCCAATCACATCCTCTGTGGGAGCCCGGGGGAAGAACACTCTCTTGATACTACAAGTCCTGCCTCCTGCCGTGTCTGATTGTTCACTGTGTTCCCAAGGACAACCCCCATGTCCCCTGCAAGACGTGAGATGCCTTTCTCTCAAAGGCTATCTGGAAATATGACTAATAAACTGCTGTTGGTCTCAGTTGCTCTACATCAGGTGTCAGGTGTTCATTCATGCCCATCACCCCAGGAGAGGAAACCCCCCACCCTTACCCATGGGATAAAGAGGAGGTAAGTAAAACAGAGGGACAAGCAAAGCAAGGCGGGATCTGATACACACTGCATAGTTCCTCAGGCTTTTTCTTCTTGCATCAGACATGTGTTCTCTGGCCCAGAGTAATAGGGACAGTCTTTAATAAGCTATGCAGTTTATTGCCTCACACAAGAGCATTTACGTTATGAAACATCTCCATTTCATTCCTCCATTGTCATCTAGTTGATAAGTGATTTTCCAGAGAGCCATGATCATATAGCTAAAGTTGCTAAGTGTTTACCATAAGAGACCTAACACAGGGACATCTTGCTAAAAGCATTCTGTAAATAAGGACTTTTTTCCTAGGAAAGATTATTATTTGGGGGTGCTTGAGGGTAGAGTATTCAAATGTTCACAAAATGATTGTTACAGGTTGAATGCTTTCTTTAATCCTTGAGATTATTCCCCCATTAATTGGTAATAAAAGAGAATACTGACAGTTTCTTTAACTCCTCCAGTCCAGCCAAACAAGCATGAAAGGTGAAAAACTAATAGGACAGTATTTTGAGCATGCGAGAAAAAATATATATGCTTCATTTAGAAGCATAGAAAATATAAAAAACTAAATTTGAAAATCTTGATTACTTCTTTTCAAGTCTAACTATAAAAGATCTGATACTATTCTAATAGGAATAAAAATATTTAATCTCTGAAAATCACTGATTTCTAATTCAAGTAATTTAAATTGCTTGAGATTTTAAAAGTGAGCATACTAACTAATTATTTTATTATGTTGTTACTTTTAATTCATGAGGACAATTACTGCCATCTTAAATATTTGCTCTTCTCTCCCTAGCTAAGCTAATTTAAATAGGTGATAATTAAAACTAACAACACAAGAATAAAAGCTAATAAAAGAATCACTTACATATATTTGCAGTGTTTTAAATTTTATTACTTTCCTCATATTCAATGGATTATAAGTGCAATGTTGATGGACTCTATAACTGTAACTTAGGCTTTAGTACTCTCTGTAATCATCTATCAAAAATAAGAGTTAACATATATATCAAAGGTAGTTAAAATATCTCCGGGGGTAAAACTACCTGAGAAAATACACTAACTGATATTGATAAACTTTCTGCACCAAAATGCAATTAAAGCTTGAGTTGTGTTTATTTCCAAGCTGTTCTTCAATGAGTCCAATATGAAGAAGATTCGTCATTTAAATTTTCCTGCTGGACATGTGGAATGCACAGTACTACTGAGGTATTTTTCTTACTGGATATCTCCTATATATTCTTATGGTGATAATCAATGCGCCAGAGCATTTCTATGGTCATTAGAATTCACAAAATTATATTTTCTGGGGGCCATCATTAAGACTATAAAAAGCCCTTGTGGATGAAGAAGAAACAAAGAAGAATGAACCAGAGGAGAAGAGTATCAAATGTCAGAGAGGAAGCTCTGCGCTAGATTGTTATGCAGGATTTCTAGGTCTGCGATTAATTCACGTAGCACGTCACGTAACTCTGTGGATTTTGGTTTCCTCATTAGTAAAATAACGGATTGGGCTGGATGCTCTCTTGGGAACTTTTCAGCTTTGAAGTTCTCCTAGAGTACACACATGGCTCCTCTTTGTAGTAATCAAAATATCTTATTTATAAACCACAGTGAAATATAGTTCTTTTCCATTACCTTATCCTTCTCTTTAACCAGGCACCAAAATGTGTGTATATATACTTCTGTTTTAATATGTTTACATTTCTTGGGAAATTATTTTATGAAAAACTTGGGACTGATGTGTATAATAAAAGTTATACCCTCCATTATTCTAGAAAGTATACTG
>NW_012108786.1:10554-12435 GCF_000951045.1 Mandrillus leucophaeus | reverse complement strand
CTAAATTTGAAAATCTTGATTACTTCTTTTCAAGTCTAACTATAAAAGATCTGATACTATTCTAATAGGAATAAAAATATTTAATCTCTGAAAATCACTGATTTCTAATTCAAGTAATTTAAATTGCTTGAGATTTTAAAAGTGAGCATACTAAATAATTATTTTATTATGTTGTTACTTTTAATTCATGAGGACAATTACTGCCATCTTAAATATTTGCTCTTCTCTCCCTAGCTAAGCTAATTTAAATAGGTGATAATTAAAACTAACAACACAAGAATAAAAGCTAATAAAAGAATCACTTATATATATTTGCAGTGTTTTAAATTTTATTACTTTCCTCATATTCAATGGATTATAAGTGCAATGTTGATGGACTCTATAACTGTAACTTAGGCTTTAGTACTCTCTGTAATCATCTATCAAAAATAAGAATTAACATATATATCAAAGGTAGTTAAAATATCTCCGGGGGTAAAACTACCTGAGAAAATACACTAACTGATATTGATAAACTTTCTGCACCAAAATGCAATTAAAGCTTGAGTTGTGTTTATTTGCAAGCTGTTCTTCAATGAGTCCAATATGAAGAAGATTCGTCATTTAAATTTTCCTGCTGGACATGTGGAATGCACAGTACTACTGAGGTATTTTTCTTACTGGATATCTCCTATATATTCTTATGGTGATAATCAATGGGCCAGAGCATTTCTATGGTCATTAGAATTCACAAAATTATATTTTCTGGGGGCCATCATTAAGATTATAAAAAGCCCTTGTGGGTGAAGAAGAAACAAAGAAGAATGAACCAGAGGAGAAGAGTATCAAATGTCAGAGAGGAAGCTCTGCGCTAGATTGTTATGCAGGATTTCTAGGTCTGCGATTAATTCACGTAGCACGTCACGTAACTCTGTGGATTTTGGTTTCCTCATTAGTAAAATAACGGATTGGGCTGGATGCTCTCTTGGGAACTTTTCAGCTTTGAAGTTCTCCTAGAGTACACACATGGCTCCTCTTTGTAGTAATCAAAATAGCTTATTTATAAACCACAGTGAAATATAGTTCTTTTCCATTACCTTATCCTTCTCTTTAACCAGGCACCAAAATGTGTGTATATATACTTCTGTTTTAATATGTTTACATTTCTTGGGAAATTATTTTATGAAAAACTTGGGACTGATGTGTATAATAAAAGTTATACCCTCCATTATTCTAGAAAGTATACTGTTATTCATATTTCAGAGTGACAGACATAGGTCTAATTGCATATTACTCTCTGCCAGAAATTTTAATTTGCTTTTAAATTGACATTCTTGATTTTATATGTCAGTTTAACTTTGAAAGGTCCTGAAAGTAAATTTAAATTTAGATTTTACAGTAATATGATGTGACTCCAACTCTGTATTAGTGACATATTAAATAGTTCTCCAAAATACAAGCTAGCTGCCAATTGTAACTGTCTTGTTCCTAAATATAAAGGTAGGCTCACCATGTTCTCTCATTAAACAGAGTCAATTGTAAGTTTCTTCCAAGTAAACAAATTACATTAGAAAAAAACAATTAAATACTGATAGCATGTTTCCCCATAGAATAAAAAATGAGAACCTATATTTCCATGCTTTAAATTTGTTCATTTCAAATGTCACCCTCAAATGGTAATCCAGGAATGAGATCCACTGAGTATCTGATCCACTAGCTATCTACCTCAGTCAACCCCTGCCAGAAAGGCTTATACCCACATTACGTACAAATGTCTATCGTGTGCACCTTCATTGTTAGCCTTATCCCTACAATAATATTTACATGTACAGATCAAGAAGTCATTATCTCAAACTGACAATGAATGACAATCTACAGAAATCCACATAATCTCAAACTGAC
>NW_012108786.1:8168-10144 GCF_000951045.1 Mandrillus leucophaeus | reverse complement strand
ATATCCTGTTCCACCAATAAAATAATCTATACAGCCTCAAATAGAAAACAGTTTTCACTGGGGGAATAAATTATGTCTGTATCATTTATATTTGATGTCAGTTCACTTCAGCAAACATTTATTGTGTACAACGAGCCTACCATTTAAGGGGATGCCAGTGATGAATAAGGTGACACTTGCTGTCTCCTCCTCCCAGTATCTTATAGTTGACTTTATTTTGAATTATTTTGTTAAATATTCCATTGGAAATATTCATGTAATATTATGGTATATGATATCTGATAAACATTCTTACGAAAATAAACACGTGACTCACTGTGGAAATTCAGAGAATTCTTATTAAAGATTGCCTCTCAACTGACTCTTGAAAGATAAAAAAGATTGGTCAGGTAAGGATGACAGAGAGGGTATTTTGGTTAGAGAAAGTATCTCGAATGAGTGCGTGTTAAACAAGCAGGTCACTCATGTATGACGAAAGATAGCTTGTATTCATATTTAGATCATAAAACACAACATGACAGGATTTAAGACTACAGAGGTAGTCGGTGGGTGGGGAGAAATTAAATTTCCAACAAACAGCTTGGACTTTATAGGCAATGTAGCATCATTAACATGTAGTCAGCCCAGATGTAATACGGTCAGATTTGCACTTAAGATTTAAAATTAGCAAAATGCTTTAAAAATAGTATAATTCAATGTTTTTAATCTTATTAATATTAATAAGATTAACAAATCTGTCATAAATATATTGATCCTCTAAGCAATGTAATAATTTATATATTTATCTATATACACTGAAATGAGACTCACGTTGCTAGCTAAAAACTCCAAATATGAAATAAATTATGTTCTTACCTCTGTGTCTCTGTGTCTTTGAAAATGTTAGTTCTTGTCTTGAATGCTCCTTTATACCTAATTTCTGTTGCTTCTTAGTGAAATCTTATTTCATTAATCAACATAGGTGAGGCTTCCCTCTCTGTCATAGCGTTTATCATAGAGGGTTTAAACTATTTACTTATTCATTTATTTTGCCAAAAATTAGTCTCCTTGAGTGCAGGGTTTATGCTTCAGGTTGTTTCTAAATGCCTGAATGCAATACGTGTTCACTGAATAAATTGAAGAGATTATAAAACCAAAATATAAGTGTCTGGGATGCTTCTATATGATACAAAATTAAACATCTAATTTAAGTAGGAACACACAGGTTGACTTCCAAAACTGATGTCTTATTTTTTGCTCACTTAAACTGATGTAAACATAAATTCGTCATGATTTTAATGAATCATTTATATATATATATACAATATTGTGTTGAATAGTGTTTCTGAAAGTCCATGTCCACTCAAAACCTCAAAGCATGGCCTTATTTCAAAATTCGGCCATTGTGGATTGTTAAGATACATGTGGATTGTTAAGGTCATCCTGGTTTCGGGTAGATCCTAATTCCAATAACCGATGTCCTTAGAAGAAGACTATGTGAAGACATAGAGACACAGACAAAAGCGAAGAAGTTCATGTGAACATGAACCCAAAGGCAGAGATTGAAATGACACAGGAACGAGCCAAGGAACGCTTAGGACTTCTGGCCACCACTAGGAGATGGCTGAGGGACATGGAATGTTTCTCTCTCCAAGCTTCCAGAAGGAACTATCCTTGCTAACACCTTGACTTCAGACTGTGCCCTCTAGAACCATGATAGAATACCTTTCTATTGTCTTAAACTTGTCTTAAGATTGCAGAACTATTTTACAGAGACTTCAGGAAACTAACACATCTGTACTTGGCAGCATCTCTTGCCTAAGCAGAATGAGAGTGAGGGGAGTTAGTGTGTGTCCTGAGAAGAGGGTATTCTCACTAGAGATGCAGATGTGCCATCAATCAAACACTGTCTTTTATTTATTTGTACTTAACTTCTCCTGATATGTTTTCCTTTTTTCTCAGGCAGCAACATAATTTTCCATTAAGATTTGCACTCA
>NW_012108786.1:0-6693 GCF_000951045.1 Mandrillus leucophaeus | reverse complement strand
GATGCCTGTCCCTTGACCTTGAGCTCCCCAGCCTCCGGAACTGTAAGAAATAGACCTGTGTTCATTCTAGATTACCCAGTCTCAGATATTCTGTTATAGTAACACAAAACAGACTAAAACTGTTTGGTTAGAAAGATGACTGATCATTACATTATTGACAGTAAAGACAGTTTTCAGGATAATTAAATTTTTATTTTTCAAACTAAGAAAAAAAAATAGAGACTGACACTTAACTTTTATAGGTCCTTCATGTTATAAAAAGACATGAAAAAATAGATGCTTTGTCTCCTCTAAGCTGCACTGTCCAATGTTAGCCAGTAGTCACATTATTTAAATCTGAATTCAAGTGAATTAAAAATTACATGAAATTAAAATTTTAGTTCCACAGTTGTCTTAGCTGCATTTCACATGCTAATAGGCACATATGGTTAGTGGTTAGAGCATACTGACAACATCTACATCTTTGTAGAAAGTTCTATCAGGGAACATTGCTCAGGCCTATTTTTGTCCTTTCTTTTCTAAAATATATTGACTCTTGTATTAGTTTCATGTTGTTGCTATAACAGATTATCCCAAACTTAGTGACTTAAAATAACAGAAATTTGTTGTTTCACAACTTTGGAGGTCAGAAGTTCCAAAGCGTGTCACTGAATGAAATCGGTGTGTTGGCAAGATCACATTCCCTCCAGAGAAAATCTGCCCCTTTCCTTTCCCTCTCCTGGTAGCTGCTGGCATTCCTTGGCTTATTGTCACATCACTGCAGTCTCTGGTTCCAAGGTGTTCACATTCTCTCCTTTCCTATCTGTGAAATCTCTCCCTGCCTACCTTTCACAATGATACATATGATTGCACTTAGGGCCCACCTGGCTAATGTAAAATTGTCTCTCCTTGTCATGATTGTTAACTCACATCTGCAAATACTTACATGCTTACAACTTCCAAGAATAAAGGCTTTATGTTATGAGAGGTCATTACCCAACTTACTACATCCAACTGAAATGCTACTTTCTAAATTTTATGTTGGTAAGTTACTTACTCCACTGGTATCCATTGATATAAATGTTAATATAGTTTCCCAAACCTATATGATTTTCCCCCAAAGGGGCTTATATAGTAGAAAAGTCTGTCTTCCTGATTTGCTTTTTATTTTTCCTTCTGTTCTTGTAATTGTCAAAGCCCAGGCTTGACAGAAAAGCCCATGACAGCACAAACTCACAACTTTATAAATCTACTTGTAACAGTGATAGAACATGTGGTCACAGTTTAAGTCCACACCTGTGGACTCCTAAGTGACCTCATTGACAATGTTTGCTTTAAAATTATTACTGTAATAAAAGTCACATCAAAAATAAATATGTGTCTAGCAATCGTAATGAGAATGAAGAAGAGCCTGCAAAAACTACTTAAAACAATCAAATAGATTATCAATAGATAGATGATAGATACATAAATAGATAGATAAATGGGAATCCATAGAAATATGAGCAAGATTCTTGAACAAACACTTAAAAAAAGTATACATATGACAAATAAGCATAACCTGTTTTAAAAATCAGAAACATAACTAAAATGAGATATGACAAACACTCACCAGAATGGCTAAACTTTTAAACAATACTAAATATCTTAATTTGTAAGCATGAGGAACTCTAGTTAATTGTATTGGAGACTTTGAATTGGTATAACCAATTTAGAAAAATTTGTGTCATTATTGGCCAAAGGTGAACACACATGTATGCTAGTTTGTTATTACCACCCCCAGGTCTATACCCAACAGAAACATTTTTAGTAATTCTTTAGAAATAGCCAACATCTAGAAACAACTCAAACGTTCGTCAACATGAAATAAACAAATGATTGTAGAATATTCACAAGATAGAATCATACTGAGGAAAAGAAACTACTGTCTCTAATATCAGCATGGATAATTCTCAGAAATATGATTTTTAACTAAAGAAATCAAGTGTAAAATAATGCATCTTTTATGATTCCATCTGCATGAAATTTTTTGGAAAAACAAGAACTAATCTATGGTGATACAAATCAGGTGAAATTTTACATTTAAGAGTTGCAGTAACTGGGAGAAGGCCTGATCAGTGGTTGCGGCATCTTGATATGATGTTTTGATTAAACTGTGGATGGTCAGATGGGTGCTCATTTTGCTGGGACTAAAAACAGGACAGTGATAGAGACCTTTGGCACTATACCAGACCACCTGGTTTCCCTTTCAGATCTATCACTCAGGCTATGTGCTTTTGGGTAAATTTTAACTTTTACTATTTTTATTATGATTAACTCTATGAAATTATTTATCCCACTTCATCTCTCAAAGACCATGTCTTTCTCATCTACTGTGGTAATGCTACCATTTAATATGTTTATCATACATGAAAAGTGCTCATTACATAATTGCTAATAAAATAAATTGCACATACACAGTCTCCATGGAAGATTTTATATATATATATGTATGTGTGTGTGTATGTGTATATATATAAGTGTGTGTATATATATCTATATATGTGTGTGTGTGTGTGTATTTATTTACTAAAAGCTAAACATGGCTCTTAACAAAATTTGTGCTGGTCACACTTATATCACATTTTGTTCTGGCCTTCCCATCATGATGCTCTGCTGAGAGCAAGACTATGTGTGAACATGACACTCTATGAATGACTAGATCACATACGACCAAGGATTCTAATTTATGTTAGACCTCTTTTTGGGCCTCTCCAGAAATGCTAAATTTTCCTTCTAAAGAGCTACATTCTCCTGAAGAACTAAATCTTTTGTCTCTCTACTAATTTTATCTGCTACAATAAAATGGCAACCAAATAAACAGTTTTTGAGAATTTTTAAATGACCTCCATGACCCCTTTTTTTGTAGTTTGCACATAACACTATTGCCTATGAATTAATAAGACGGTATTTGGGCACTATTATAGCTGATATTTTGACCAATTTCTGTTACTAACTTTATATAGAGGCGAAAGCTTCATATATTCTTTTATATAAAATACTAAGTGTCTAGTGTGTTTTAGAAAGCTTGTCCAACGGAGGCATTTGAAATTTTCTGCTTAGTGTGAACTCATTTTTGTGGGTTTATAGGAATGAGTAAGAAAGGGGCTAATAAGAGACTTTTTGCAAAACACAGAGGAACCAATCCCCCTCTTAGTTGATACCCAGCCTCTTTGTTCCCCCAGGCAATTGTAACAGCAGGAAGAAAAATTTCCAGGAATGAGGAAAGTATATTTTACTAGGGAAATCATATTTTGAAGCCAATGTTTGCAAATCATGTGTTCATAGATTAAATGTGTACTGCCTAGCAGTCTCACAAAGAAACAACAACCACAACTAGAGATAATCTTGAAAGCAGTTCTGTGTTGGTATCGCCTTCACAGAAGCAAATAAGCAAAGATATATCCTCTGAAGAAGAATTCACCATCAACCTTGGTCCAAACAAGTTTCCACAGATAAAATTTTAAAGAAATTGAGGTCGCAGTAAAGAATATGGATAAGAATTCACCATCAACCTTGGCCCAAACAAATTTCCACTGATAAAATTTTAAAGAAATTGAGGTCGCAGTAAAGAATATGGATAAGGATAAGGATAAGGATAAAAAGGACAGACAGGCAAAGGGGATAAGAAGAAAAAGAGGGAGGTAGGAGAGTAGGAGAAAACAACTACCATTTGCAAAAATTAGCAGAAACAAGTGACAGAAGAATTATAATCCCCCAGATTCATATGTTGGAATCCTTAGATATAAGCATAATGTATTGAAGAAATAACAAGAGAGATTTAAAATATATTTAAGGGAAAATAACCTCTTTAGATGACCAAATCGATTTGAAAAACTAAATTAAATTTGGTAGAGAAAACGTCATTGACTTTAAAACCCAGTGGTTGGCTTTAGTATAAGAATACGCATAACTGAAGAGAGACACTTAGTGAACTGGAAGGAAGTTCTTCGAAACGTTTTCAAAACCCATCATAAAGACCCAAATACATAGATAACAATATAGCTTGCCCCTTTTTAAATATTTCATAAGACAAGGCAATTTTACTAATAAGCTTTATTATTTAGTCTATCGAACAAAAAAAACTTTCCAAATCTTCAACCTAAAGTATAATTAAGATATAGTGACATGCCTGTTAGTCTCTGTGTGTGTTTATAATTTACATTTATAACATACAAATAGGGAAACAACCTTTTATTTTATATATATATATATGTATCTATGCATAGATACACACATATGTAAATGAGAAGCTAGTTTATTGTCGGAGAAAGCAAGTAAGGTGAAATAATTTTTTAAAAAACAGCTTACTATTTAAATAAAGATAAAACCTGCCACAAATTTAAATAACATGATACTCACAGTAAGAACAGCCATAAACTTCAATTCTGAGTCCAATGCGACCTTCTCCATTCCAATCCAGAGGCACGATGCGCACATAGCGGGCGATAACAGGATGCTGTAATTCATGCCGGACCACACCATCAGAGTTAACGTTTCCAGGAAATGCCTGGACAAGGAAATGGTATTTTAAAAATTGGGAAAAATACTTTAGAAACAATCATGTTTTCTATCTGCTAGAATAAACACAAATCTCATCCAATGGTAGGGCTTGCAATTTCTTACACCATAAATAATTTGAAGAAAGCTGCTTCCTTACTTTTAATTTGAAAATAAGTCCAGTTTGAAATGGAAAACAGGTCAGATTTTCTATAGTTCCTTTCATCCGTGTAAATATAAGTTAAAAGAACGAAAGACTAACTGGCCCCCCGCTGTTGTGTTCCATACACATTTAAATGAGTTCTAATATTTTGCATTTAATTTATACAATAAATGATTTTTATAGAATCGAACCATATGTCTTGCTTTCTAAAATTCTCCTCCACATTTTCTCCCATAAAACCATTAGAAATTTAAAGAGAACATTTCGACATTAGTGAGATAAAGAAGAACAATTGAACACGTTGTGAAGAGGTCCGGGTTTTCTACCTTTTATTGGAGTAGACACATTTAGAGAATTTGTTCAATGGATCAGAAACATGTTAATTCAATTTTTCTCATTATAGAAGATTCCGTCAAAAGAATAATTATCCATGAATTTTCATCTGATATTGAAAGTTCACATTGTCTTTCCCCCTGCCGCCCCCCAGAGGAGAACAAATGGATTTTTTTGGGAGGCATACATAACATAACATTAATCATTCAACAAGGATTTACAAACTATCTATTTCATAAGTTAGAGCAAGATAATATGGGATATTCAGGGATGTGTGAAACCGTACACTCAGTACTCAAAAAAAAAAAACCATCTAATGAAAAAGAAAATGTCAGTATAAAGTTATAATTCAGGGAAGATTTAAAGAAAGAAACGATTATATTTTAGAGGATGTAATTCAAATAAATGAAAGCTTGCACTATTTTAAACATGAGAAGTTTCAGCTTCTTATATACATTCTAAATGTCCCTATAATAGATAAGTTGAGGCTATAGCATTATCTTTTAGAAGATATTCTTTTAGGTTTATTTAAATTATCTTAAAATCATATAAATATGCATTCTAAATATCCCTTTAATAGATAACTTGAGATTTTAGCCTTACCTTTTAGAAGGCATTCTCTTTTAGATTTAAATTATCTTAAAATAATACAAATAGAAATTTTAAAAATTATTTTTTAAATCATGAAAAGATGCAACACAGGCATTATATTACATTGTTAGTATGTTGTCTTCTTTGCCTAAGGACTGAATTTGCTTCTATCTAAAACCAGGAGTACGATCTTTTAAAAAATTTTTCTTTAATAATGATATTTTAAAGTTAGACTACTAATACAAAGTAAAGAATGAGAGATGTTTTTAATTAAAAAAAGAAAATACAGAGTAGCTTCGGAATTGAAAGCACTGGCTTAAGTTCATCCAAGCATCACAAATGCAAGTTTGTAGTAGAAGATTTGTCACCCAACCCTCATTCCCCCATCAAATTCTTGCCCTCTGAAATACAAAATGTGTAATGTAAGGCCTAGTAATTATGAGAAGTATATTGAAAGATTTCCCCTGCATTTAAACAATTTTATATAACCTTTAGATGGTACCAGCAATCCACATAATGGATAATATTTAGTCTATGACATGGACAATTACATGTTTTAAAAATTGGAATGTTCTTCAGTGATGATTCCTGCTGTGATCTTCTTGGTTTTCTCAAATGAGCTGCATACTACCACTGCCTTTTAAAAATAGCCATACACTTCTGTAATCCATAAAACAAAACTATTTGAGCAGTAGGTCTTGCATTTTAACACTTAATAGAGCATCCTCATTGCATCCTGCTGACACAATTTCATCAGAAAAAAACATTTCTAAAAAGACATTTTCTTTGTAGGAACTTTTCTAGCCAGCTGTTAGTTTTACAAAGAATCTAAAAATCTAACCAAGTATTCTATTAAACCATGGCTATATTGTAAGATCTCTATTGGGTTCGCCGACTTCAAATGCAAGAACAATTAGAATCCTTGACCAAAATCATGTGAATTAAATCTACAATTGGATAGGTGTTAATCCAAAATTCATGATCTTAAATAATACTCAACAAAAGCCACCAAACAATTTTAACTTGAAAATTAACTATATGCGGGGGGCGGAGCAAGATGGCCGAATAGGAACAGCTCCAGTCTCCAA
>NW_012108785.1:0-2023 GCF_000951045.1 Mandrillus leucophaeus | reverse complement strand
AGGAAGGAAAGAAAGGAAAGAAAGAAAGAAAGAAAGAAAGAAAGAAAGAAAGAAAGAAAGAAAGAAAGAAAGAAAGAAAGAAAGAAAGAAAAGTTATTATTGTCCTATGGCATAGTTAACTGAGTACCCAATGGAAACAAAAAGACCTTGATCCTGAAGGCCTTGAAAATGGTCTGTGATAGAAGAACCTTTCCTGAAGCTACCTGGTAATAAGTCAGCTGTTTGGTGTATAAGAAAGATTAGAGAAGGATGTCAAGGCCATTCTCAAATGCCCAATCCATCTAACTGCACTTATCCTTGCAAATCACCCTTTTTAAAACAACTACTTTAGGCTGGGAGTGGTAGTTCATGCCTGTAATCCCAATACATTGGGAGGCTGAGGCAGGAGGATGGCTTGAGCCCAGGACTTTGAGAATAGCCTGGGCAGCATAGTGAGACCCTGTCTCTACAAAAAAATGAAATAATTAGCTGAACATGGTGGTGTGCACCTGTAGTCCCAGCTACTCAGGAGGCTGAGGCAGTCAAGTCTACAATGAGCTGTGATCATGCCACTACATTCCAACATTCCAGTTTGAGTGACAGAGCAAAATCTTGTCTAAAAAAAATACCAAACAACTTTATTGAGATATACTTGACATATATAGTAAAGAGCATATATTTAAGGTGTACAATTTGATAATTATCGATGTGTGTATAAACCCATGAAACTATTCTGATGATCAAAGTAGTAAATATATCCATTACGCTCATGCATTTCTTCATGCCATTTTGTAATACTTCTTTGGCTCCAGGGAATTGGTGATCCACTTTCTGTTGCCATCTATTGGTTTACAATGTCTAAGATTTTATATAAATGGAATCATATGTTGTGTACTCCTTTTTTGCCTGGCTTATTTTACACAGTACAATTGTTTTGAGGTTTATTCATGCTGTTATATCTATCAGTAGTTTATTGTTTTTTATTATTTATTATGGTACTATCCCTATACAACATTTTGCTTATCCATTCACCTGTTGATAGACATTTGGGTTGTTTCCAGTTTTTTGCTATTATGAATAAGCAACTATGAACATTCATTCATGTACATGTCTTTGTATGGACATATGCCTTCATTTCTCTTGGGTAAATATCAAGGAGTGGAACTATAGAATTGTAAGATTAGTGTATGTTTAACTTTTTCGGAAACAGCCAAACTGTTTTCCTAAGAGGTTGTACCATTTTACATTTCCACTAGAAAAGCATGAAAGCTCAGACTCCCCAACATCCTGGCCAACACTTGGTATTGTCAATTTTTTAAAGTTTAGTTATTCTAATTGATGTGCAGTAATAGCTCATTGCAGTTTTTAATTTGGATAATCACTAAAGACATTGATCATAATATTATGTGCTTATTGACCAATTGTATATCTTTATTGAAGAAATGTCTATGCAAGTCTTTTGCCCATTTTTAAATTGACTTGTCTTTAGTTGTTGAGTTTTACTATTTCTTCTTTATATATCTACATATATATTCCTCATCAGATACATGATTTACAAATATTTGTTCCCATTCTGTGGTTGTCTTTTCACTACCTTGATGATGTCCTTTGAAGCACAAACATTTTTGGTGAAATCCAATTTATCTATTTTTTTCTTTTGGTGCTTGTGTTTTTAGTGTGATAGTTAGGAAGCTATTGCCTAATCCAAGGTCGCAAAGATGTTTATTCCAAGAGTTTTATAGTTTTATCTCTTACACTTAGGCTTATGATCTGTTTTGAGTTAATTTTTATATCTGGAGGGAGGTATAGGTTAAAGTTCATTTTTTTTTGCGTATGAGTATTCAATTGCTCCAGCACAATTTGTTCAAAAGATTATTCTTTCTCCATTGAGTTGCCTTTGCAACTTGTCAAAAATCAGTTGTCCATGTATGTGTGGGTCTATTTGCTAATTCTCTATTTTATTTCATGGATCTATTTGTCTATCTACACATGACTGTCATATTGTCTTAATTTCTGTAGTTTTATAAGAAGTCTTGAAGTGAGA
>NW_012108784.1:0-1648 GCF_000951045.1 Mandrillus leucophaeus | reverse complement strand
TGGTATAAAATGAACACTGACTCAGTATTTCTGACAATCAAGTAATAGTCAGAATGAGTATTGGTTGTTTTAATTATATAACTTCTTCAGTTACAAGCCCAAAGTCTTTTATGTAATGAGTGAAAGAGTAATTAAAAGCATTTGTTTACACTCCAAATCTGAATGCTTTCTGAAGGAAAGCATTGGTAGATCCCTTATCAGTAGTTACTGAGAATTCATACATAATTAATAAACTTCTGTAATATAGAATGAAATCCTAGAAAATGTAAAATTTTGTTTAGACTCTAATCATGTCTAAAATGTATGTTAAATATAATTAGCTAATTTCCTGGCTTTCCTCTTGGAAGAAATCACAGTCCCTCAAATCAGTCATTCTGTAAATACTTGTTCGGTGGTTATTATGGTCAAGAGACCAGATCTCCTGAGAGATCTTATCTTTGCACATTCTCTTCCTCTCTTTGTTTTCTATCCTTTTCTTTTTCTTCTTTCTCAGAAATCATCCCTTAAACTTTCTCTATCTCCTGCTCCATCTGCTCTTCACTTCCTGTATCTCTCAATCCCTATGTCTTCTCTTGTCAGCAGTCACTTGATCAACGCAGGTGCCTTCTGTGTATTCCCAAGAACTTTGCCATATGTATTGTCCAATTTTTAACTTCCTTAGGGTACTGTGCTGAATATTTTACAGGCATTAAAGAAATTATTGAAAGGCTTTAGAACTATAGGCAAATGGCATTTCACTTATGTCCTTGTTTCTAAGTCAATTTTTAAAAGTTGCATACCTTTATACCTTTATAACAATGGCACCTTTGTTGATTTCAGGGTTATTCAGTAGTTTCCCTGGGGCCCGGAGCCGGGCAGGGAAGCGGGGAGTGGCGCGGCCGCTTTGGGGAACCGGGCTCAGCAGCGTCGCCTCGAGCTGGAGCTCCGTGGGCTGCTTCCGCGTCGCCCCGCTCGCCATGTGGCCGGCGACCCGGAGGGAGTGCGGCCGTAGTTGCATCTCAACCTCCGGGCTCCTCAGCGGGCCTCTCAAGCCCAGTAGGCTCCAATCCGTTGATTTCCTGTTTTGATAGACAATTGGACAGACAGAGATTTGGCTCTGTTATCACTGTCCCCACAAGTTTCCCCATTCTCCCAATTCGATAACATCATTATTTTCTGATAAACGTATAACGAAGATTTGTCTCTGTTACAACCCCCCCAACTTTCCCCATTCTCCCAGTTTGATAACATCATTACTTTCTGATAAAATAATAACCAGTGTTCCCACATGATAGTGATGTAAATATGATTCACTCCACGGCTTAATAGAGAAGTATGACTGCATTTCCTTTTAAAGATTTTTGTTTGGCTTTGGTATCTGCCTTATTGTTTCACTTATCTAATTTTCTACCCAGATGTTCCTAATGCTTTCCAAATATTTCATCACATTATCTGTGGGGTCTCCCTTTTCCCGCAGCTCTTCCCCTGGGGGCCTCCAGTCCTCCCGATCTCTGGCCTGGTTATTCTCCCCGTCTACAGCACAATTAGATCCTGTGATTTTCCTTCACTGCTTTCTTGGATAGCACATTAAAGGGGCTGGAGGGCCGGAGTACATAGAAAAGGTGACAGCTTTTCTGAAAGTGAGATTTCTGACATACTGGACTGAAAT
>NW_012108783.1:0-1205 GCF_000951045.1 Mandrillus leucophaeus | reverse complement strand
AACCCGGGAGGCGGAGCTTGCAGTGAGCCGAGATCACGCCACTGCACTTCAGCTTGGGCGACAGAGCGAGACTCCGTCTCAAAAAAAAAAAAAAGAAAAAAAAAAGAAAAAAAAGAAAAAGAAAGAAAGGAATGAAAGAGACAAGACACCTAATTACAGCACGTGATGTCAGATCCTGGGCTGGTGCCCCGGGGGAAAAATCTTTGCTTTGGTTTAAAAGACACCAAGGGGACTACTGGCTAAACTTGAATAAGGTCTGTAGAGTAGATAATAGTATATTATCAATGTTAACTTCTTGAATTTGAATTTGATAATTATACTGTGATGATATAAGGTTTTTTGTTTTTGTTTTTGTTTTTTTTAAGGAAATACAGAGAAAGTGGTAAAGGGGCATCATGTCTGCAACTTGCTCTTGATTAGACCTGAAAATAAGACTAAAATGGAGAGAGAAAGACATTAAAACAAACATGTTTAGCTAAGCACAGTGGCTGACACCTGGAATCCCAGCACGCTGGGAGGCCAAGGCAGGAGGACTGCTTGACGCCAGGAGTTCAAGACAAGCCTGGGCAACATAGCAAGACCCTGTCTCTACAAAAAGTAAAAATTAAATTAAAAAAAATTAGCCAGGCATGCGTATAGTTCCAGCTACTCAAGAGGCTGAGTCAGGAGAATGGTTTGAGCCCAGGAGTTGGAGGCTGCAGTGAGCTATGATGGAGCCACTGCACTCCAGCCCGGGTGCCAGAGCTGGACCCCATCTCTATTTTTTTCTTTAAAAATGTGGTTAAGCCGGGCACGGTGGCTCACGCCCATAATCCCAGCACTTTGGGAGGCCAAGGTGGGTGGATCACCTGAGGTCGGGAGTTTGAGACCAGCCTGACCAATATGGAGAAACCCCATCTCTACTAAAAATACAAAATTAGCCAGGTGTGGTGGCGCACACCTGTAATCCCAGCTACTTGGGAGGCTGAGGCAGGAGTATTGCTTGAACCCGGGAGGCGGAGGTTGCAGTGAGCAGAGATCACGTCAATTGCACTCCAGCCTGGGCAACAAGAGTGATACTCCATCTTAAAAAAAAAAAAAAAAGTGGTTAAATGTTCATTTTTAGGAAATCTTGGTGAAGTGGATATGGAAAGTCCTTGTATTGTTAGTGCAACTTTACTGTTGGTCTGAAATAATTTCAATTTTTTTTTAAATTTTTTATTTTT
>NW_012108782.1:0-1181 GCF_000951045.1 Mandrillus leucophaeus | reverse complement strand
GTCTCAAAAAAAAAGAAAGTTGTATGGAAACCATAATATAGATAATCTATTTGTGGTTAATTAAAAGCTGAAGCGAAATACTCTTTAAAAGCATAATTACCTATTCAGTACTGCATTACTTACTTAACTCTATAGTACCACAGAAAGCAAGTGTGAGAACTGTCCACAAATAAATTGCGTTCTTCTTCATCCTAAAAGAAAATGCAAACGAAACTGTGATATATTAACATTAAATCAAATGCAAATATGGATATAGGCATAAAAGTCACACAGGAACTAAGTTACTTATCTAAGATCAGAGGAAGAAAAATTTCAGAATAAAATTTAAATATATATTTAAATATTTATCTATATCTTGCCATCTTTATCATTTTTATTACATTTGTCTTCCTCACTGAAATACAATTCAACTAATTTTCTCATTCAGTGGGGTAATTTTGCTCCCCAGGGACTTTTGGCAATGCCTAGAGATGCTTTTGGTTGTTACAACTGAGTGCTTTTCAAAAGTCAGATGTGGCCGGGCACGGTGGCTCACACCTGTAATCCCAGCACTTTGGGAGGCCAAGGCAGGTGTATCACCTGAGGTGAGAAGTTCGACTCCAGCCTGACCAACATGGAGAAACCCCGTCTCTACTAAAAATACAAAATTAGCCGGGTGTGGTGGCGCATGCCTGCAATCCCAGCTACTTGGGAAGCTGAGGCAGGAGAATTGCTTGAACCCAGGAAGCAGAGGTTGCAGTGAGCCAAGATTGTGCCACTGCACTCCAGCCTGGGCGACAAGAGCAAAACTCCATCTCAAAAACAACAACAACAACAACAAAATGAAACAAAAGGAAAAGGAGCCCCTTACTTCCTCATGAATTGTGTTGTAGTTTTTTTTTTTTTCTTTTTGAGACAGAGGCTGGAGTGCGATGGTGCGATCTCAGCTCACTGCAACCTCCGCCTCCCAGGTTCGCGATTCTCCTGCCTTAGCCTCCTGAGTAGCTGGGATTACAGGCGCCTGCCACCACGCCCAGCTAATTTTTGTATTTTTAGCAGAGACAGGGTTTCACTATGTTGGCCAGGCTGGTCTTGACCTCCTGACCTCAGGTGATCCGCCCACCTCGGCCTCCCAAAGTGCTGGGGTTACAGGCATGAGCCACCATGCCCAGCATGAATTGTGTTCTTGAAACTGGCAAATA
>NW_012108781.1:0-1371 GCF_000951045.1 Mandrillus leucophaeus | reverse complement strand
GAGGCAGGTGGATCACAAGGTCAGGAGATCGAGACCATTGTGGCTAACACGGTGAAACCCCGTCTCTACTAAAAAATACAAAAAATTAACCAGGCGTGGTGGCGGGTGCCTGTAGTCCCAGCTACTCGGGAGGCTGAGGCAGAATGGCATGAACCTGGGAAGCCGAGGTTGCAGTGAGCCAAGATCGCGCCACTGCACTCCAGCCTAGGCGACAGAGCTAGACGCCATCTCAAAAAAATAATAATAATAAACATAAATTTTAAAAATCCACTTATATCTGCTGCTCACCCAAGTGTAAATTCAGGGCAACTTAAATCTATGTCCAGGATGTAATCCTCAAGCTTGGCCCACGTAAACTACTCTGTATTTATATTAAATTTGTCTTAGCATCTTCCTTTCAGGTAGGTACTTGAAATTTGAAAATACGCTGAATGAAAAAGGCCAGACACAAAGGCAAAATACTGTATTATTTCAGTCTTACGGGGTGCTACCATTGTCAAAATCATAGGAACAGAAAGTAGAATGTGTTTATCAAGGGTGGGGGAGCAGGGAATAGGGACTTTAATGCGTACAGAGTTTGTTTGGGATAATAAAAAAAAAGTTAAAAAAAAGTTAAAAAAAAGTGAGATGGGGCTGGGCACAGTGGCTTGTGCCTGTAATCCCAGCACTTTGGGAGGCCAAAGTGTGCAGATCACTTGGAGTCAGGAGTTTGAGACCAGCCTGGTCAACATGGTGAAACCCCGTCTGTACCAAAAATACAAAAATTAGCCAGGTATGATGGTGGGTGCCTGTAATCCCAGCTACTTAGAAGACTGAGGCAGGAGAATCTGTTGAACCCAGGAGGCGGAGGTTGCAATGAGCCAAGATCATGCCACTGCACTTCAACCTGGGGAACAGTGAGACGCCTCAAAAAAAAAAAAAAAAAAAAGTTGGGGCCAGGCACAGTGGTTCACGCCTGTAATCCCAGCACTTTGGGAGGCCAAGGCAGGTGGATCGCGAGGTCAGGAGATCGAGACCATCCCGGCTAACACAGTGAAACCCCGTCTCTACTAAAAATACAAAAAATTAGCTGGGGATGGTGGTGGGTGCCTGTAGTCCCAGCTACTTGGGAGGCTGAGGCAGCAGAATGGTGTGAAACCAGAAGGTGGAGTTTACAGTGAACCGAGATAGTGCCACTGCACTCCAGCCTGAGCGACAGAGCGAGACTCTATATCAAAAAAAAAAAAAAAGGTTGGGATGGATAGTGGTGATGGTTGCACACCAATGTGAAGGGACTTGCTTAAAACATTGAATGAAACCATAATCCTGGCCAGGCATGGTGACTCTGGGATTACACCTGTAATCCCAGCACTTTGGGAGGTCCAGGTGGGA